>NC_031501.1:2603686-2606540 GCF_000237925.1 Schistosoma mansoni | reverse complement strand
AGGGTTTTGAGGTGAGTAATTTTATTGGGCAGAGAGCGGGCATTGAACGAAAGAATAAGAAATTGAGAATTACCATGGTGAAGCAGGTCAGAGTATAAATCACAATTGGCATTTTCATGAATACTCGTAGGATTAGCTAAGGTGAGAGTTGTGTTGCAATAGGAAATAGATTCAACAACTTTGTCATCATTTGAAGTATGTTTACTGTTGCCGGCAGAAAAGCCGGCGGAAGTACAAAAAAGTCTTCTCATTGTTATTAGATATAACATTTGGTAAAGGAATAGTATACATATTTGGAGCCAGACCAAGAAGGCTATCAGGTCTATGTGTGCGACCAAGTGGCCGTTTACAATTTAGATTGCTACTTATACCTGACGTATAGGGAACATGTTCTAAACGCTTATTTCCAAGGTTTGTGGTTGATTTTGGCTCCTTCGTAATTTGAGGAGGGTCGTGTGTTGTTAAAAATGCTTGAGATGGTTTGCAAGGTTCGAGTATATCGACGTCAATCATGTGGTCAGGCAGATAATTTTTATGACCAGTTTTCCCGTTATCCGTTGCACAGTCACTGTAACTGGTTGTTGCACTAACAGCGATTTGGACTGTGTTATCACATTCGTAATCAGTACAACTACTTGGGGTTGAATCTAAGTCAACATTCTTAAAAGGATGGGCATCACCTACATTGGGACTACTTTATTTTGGGTTTTGAACTTTTGGAGATTCAGGAGAGTTTTTCGGTGGTTGCATATTCTTAAAGTTAGATGTCTGCTTAGGATCGGACTTAATTTTATGACCTTTAGGATTATGATACGCTTGGGTGTTTGATGCTGGTAGTCTGTAGTTATCTCGACCTGCTTTTCGTTGGCATGGTGTTCTGTCTGGTAGAATCTTAATATCCTTGAAAATCTGTTTCTGTTTCAATGAATTGGAGGAATTTAAAAACTCACTAGCGTCTACAGATGAGTTGAATTTGAACAAGATCGGTGAGTGCATATCAGGGTGGCTTCTTTTTAATCTTGTGCATACACATGGTACGTGTGTCATATTGTTGGCTCTAAGCAGACTAATTTTGATATTTTCAAGGGCATTTGAGTCCGGTATATTAAACACAATTGCATTGCTAGATCGCCTTATTCTTTCAAATACCTCTGATGCAACAAGATCTAGGAAGTCACTTATATCATTCATTTGATCTGGAGTCTCTGTGAGGTTAGGGTTGATGAGATACTTGAGGGGATTGAGAATGTTCATGTCAACTTGCAGCCTTTTTATATCATTCGTATGGTTGCAGTTGTGATTATCATCATTATTTACCAACAGAGTCTTCAACACGTCTGGAATGGAGACAACTGGTAAAAGCTTGTCTGCTTCCGGATGAACGGAGTAGCTCGTCTCATTGAAACTGTCAGCAGCAATTTTAGATTGCGTAGTTTTCCTACGTTTGGCTGGACGCCTACAAGCAGGGGCCTTTATTTTCTTTTGTTGCATGATAAAAAAGTGACGTATAGCAGGCGGATTGAACAAAATATTGGAAATAGAGATGAAAGAAAGAAAAAATCAATGCCGAGGACTGAAGTCTAATCAAAACCTATGCTTAACACAAGGGTGGATGTATCGAGAGGATCGGTGAAAGTGTAGAAAAACAATGGATAAGAATAGTAGGAAGGTATTAGTGGTGACAAAATATACTGTCATAAAAATAAATAAATAAACCTATGTTAGACTCACCGAATTGGACAGGTGATTCCAGAAATTAAGTGAGTTATATTATCCAAATACGATTTTAATGAAAGTATATGGAATAATGAGTACAGTGCTTTGTCATACACGATTATATATATTTCTAGATATTAGGTAGAGATCCGAATAGATCCTGTATATACATAAAGTACGTGTGTTGTAGCATACAAACACGATATAATGAATAGAATACAAATATGAAATTATATTCCTCGCCGAATATGATTATATACGGTTTTTGGAATGACAGAGGAAGGTTATATCGTATAGCCAAAATGAATATACAATTATTTGATTATGAGTTATTGTATGAATATGATCATATATATACCATCATTAAGTTAAAATTAAGATCTTATCGTATAGCATAAAATTTGCAGCTTAAACGTGAACAGATCAGAATTGAGTTGTCTTCCGTAATTCCAAGGAAAGATAATCCATCCAGCTCAGTGAGAATCCTAGAAAAAAGAAAAAATGCAGACCACGGCCAAAAAGTAACGACCCCTTCGTAGCGCGCGTAGTGCACCGTCTCCAAAAAATATCACAGAATTACGTTCACTAGCGGGTGCTCTTCAGTACTATTCTCGTTTTATTCCTAATTTTTCTTGTCGTGCCAACTGTTTATTTAATATTTCGACATCCAATTCATTCAAATGGGGTGAAGAACAAGAGTCATGCCTACGAAGTCTGCTAAAGTTTCTTCAAAGTGATGCTGTTCTTCGAACTTACTCACCCAGTGTACATTCTGTTCTTATTACTGATGCATCACCTGTGGGTATTGGTGTAGTTTTGGAACAGGAAGGTAGGCCAGTTATATGTGTTTCACGCAAACTTTCTGTTTCTGAACAAGGTTATTCACAAACGCAGCGAGAAGCGTTAGCTGTGTTTTGGGCTGTTAGAAGACTTCATAAATATTTATTTGGAAAGAAGTTTACCATTGTTACTGATCATGAAGCTTTAAAGTTCATTTATCATCCTGACAAATCCTTAGCACGTTCCTCAGCTGCTATGGTTCAACGATGGAGTATTGCTTTGAGTGCTTATGACTATACGATTCAGCACAGGAGTGCAAAACAAATTCAACACGTTGACTACATTTCTCGACAACCAT
>NC_031501.1:2576657-2603486 GCF_000237925.1 Schistosoma mansoni | reverse complement strand
GGAAGACCTTTACCGGTGAGACGTCCAGATCTCATTAGAGAAACTCGTAGATACTTTTGGATGTATACTCAATGCTATACGGAAGGGTTGGAATGCTAATCTGAAACGTAGATTTCCTGTCTATTATTCAAAGCGGGACGAGTTATCTACTACTCCTGACGGTATTTTGTGTTTAAATGATCGTGTTGTTATTCCTCCTTCATTATGCAAACCTGTCCTTGATGATCTTCATAGTGGACATCTAGGTGTTGAGAAAATGAAGTCCTTAGCAAGACTCACATGTTGGTGGCCAGAGATAAATGCAGATATATGTCGTACAGCAAACAATTGTGAGAAATGTCATAAGCTAAAAAGTCTGCCTTCGAAGTGGACTCCATGGCCAGTATCGTCTGAGGCGTGGCAGAGAATTCATGCAGACTACTGTGGTCCATTTCTTGGCAAGTACTATGCACTTGTAGTTATTGATTCTTTTTCTAAGTGGCCTGAAGTTTTTTTCACAACTTCACCAAATTCTGACTTCACAATCCAAGCATTAAGGAAGGTGTTTAGTCGAGAAGGAGTTCCCATGGTGTTAGTCACTGATAATGGCTCTCATTTTGCTGCGGATGCAGTCACTAATTGGTTGAATGATATAGGGTGCAGACATCTGTTTACGGCTCCCAGGCACCCTTGTTCTAATGGTCAGGCAGAAAATTTCGTAAGAACATTGAAAATCGCTATTGATTCTATTGCTGCTTCGACATTTAATGAACTGGAGAGGGGAGTAGATACATTTCTACTTCAATATAGAAATGCTAAGCATTCTGTGACGAAAGACTCCATCAAAGCTACTAAAAGGAAGAATTCTCCGTTCGAATATGAGGTGTTTGGAGTCTGCAGAAGTTACATATTATCGTGGGAATGATCTTCGACCAGCCACGGGGATCGTGGTGAAGAATGTTGGAAAATCTATGGTGCGAATTCTGGATATCAATGACTTGACTATACATAACAGACATGTTGATCAAATACAATACCAGAATCCAGGTGAGTCTGTTCCAATTTCGGTTGTTAATTCTAATACTAATGAGTGCATTCTAGATAATACAGAGTCTACATCCAATACACCGTCGGACAGATGTAAGATGAACTTAAGAAGAAGACGAACAATTGATTACAGACACTTAAACTCCAATTCGAGCTGTGGCGGATGTGATGTTTAAATAAATTAATGACTTCTTCGTATTGATGACCGTTGTAATTTTGAATTCCAAATACAATACATTCGTTCGGGCACATCTAATACTTCTTGATTAAATTGCGTTATTACTGGGATTACTAGTTTATACTACAATTCAAATACTTCTGATCATCATAGATACACTGCATAAAACCCATCAGTATGAACCCCTGTTTTTTAAATAATAATAATAATGTTAACTGTAAGGATGGCTCGTTGGCGAACTCAGGAAGCCCAGAAAAGGCCGAAGACATTCCATCCAATCACCGCTAGAGGAACATTCTGGAATGTCGACGCGTAGCTTCCCTATTGGATGAATAAGAAGGACCCCCAATGTGCCTATTGGCTGTCCGGAATGGTGGTTTTACATTCAGCCAAAAAACTATAAATACATGAGATTTTTGTACAATATTTGACACTGTGTTGGGAAATACTTTCCTACTTACTAGTCTTCTCCCTTGCGGGTTTTATTGTTCAAGAAGTCTAGTTGTACGCAGCATAACGAGAACAAAGCTGTATATATAACATTATTACAAAGACAGACTATTAATCAGTTGGCAAAATGAATGAAAACAACGACACTTTCAAGAATGATAGTTTCCCGCTTATGTGATCGACGCCAAAACAATTGAAACACTCGACTCTAAGGAATATCCGTCAATCTTCTAAATAGGATAGTAACCAAACTAACGTTTTCAAATTCATTGATCATATTAAAAATCTGCATTCGTTCAAATGAATTACTCAATAAATATTACTTTGAAATAAGTATTCTTCAGTTGGAATCAGTTAACTCTGAATAAATTGAATAAACCTCGTACTTATGCACATATACCACTTCAAAAATTGTCTAGAGTTTATATTATTTCCCTTCGCTTGACATTCATTTTTTTTCACGGTTATCTCGTCGTGTTAATGTTGGTTATTATTTGTTTATTTAAACACATGAATATTGGTAAAAGAGGGCATCAGATATATATGCGCCACACAAATCTCATTTGATTTGTGTGAGGGCTGTGATACTGTCCAGGTGCCCAAACCGAAGCAGGTGGTTTACATAGGGAGCCACACCCGGAGTCTTTGACCTAAAGGTCTAATTCACAAGGCAGTGGAGCATCGTGAGGAGATGCAGTCCTATGGTGGCCGGTGACCAACAATTGATTCATACGCCATTTGTTCCCTCAAGATACTGGAGCTCATGTGCACTATTGGTTTGGAATGAGGGTTTTCCAACTCCCCTAGGTGAACGTCTCGTGTCCACCAACCCGATTAAAGCGCTGGACATTCGCTTTTCATCCTCTCAACTTCGTAAACAACACCCCCGCCACTGTGAGAAGGCAGTGAGTAAGACTTCCCTAGCAGAGGTTATATACGTATGGCTATATGAGAGCATCCCTAGAGAGAGAGCGGGCTCTCCCCACTCTCGAACGTACCAGGGCATTGAGGAGCTATACAGGTGTTATGCACCGCACACGCCCTAATTCTACACCGACACAGTGGACAAGTGTGGACAATGTTAGTTGGACAACTTAAATAAACGCAAATATATGTCAGACCATTTGATGATTATTACTGATCAACAAGAAAGTCCTTAAGTTCACTTCATTTAATTGTTAACTATCATTCTGTATATTAAAAGAGTCCATTTAAAAATTGTTGAATGTTAGCGATTCTAGTTCTTGAGAATAATAATTTGAAATTAACGGTTGTATTTTATAAAACACAACGGACGATAAATATTACAATACATCTGGATGCTGGATACTGTCTATGATCATTCCAATAGTTCCAACCGTCCTCATAACAAGTCTTTCAGTATGTATAATATGGTAGGCATCTTTTATTCATTCCCTCATAATAATCTCATACGACTGCAAATTCGTTAGCCTATTATTACCAAAGAATTCATGTAGTTGTACTAACGTGTAAACGACAGGTCAATTGAAGCAGTGAACAGAAAACGACTGGGGAAAATGGAGTGTATTAAAGCACAGATTAAAAACTATCTCACTAAATTCTGTTAACCATACAGCAAAGAGTTAATTTGCAAATTAACAACTACATGTCTCAATGCTCACTGTCCCTTCTGTAAATATCAGTTCATCTTCTCTACCTTAATTGCTTATGCATTTCCCTACCAACTGCGCTTCATTTCAGTTCTTTCCTTATCGGTCTTCTGCCAAAATACATTCTATGTCTGACAATCACAATATACTACTTATGAGGATATAAGTAGACCACACCACAGAAGCACCAGATAAGTATAGTTTTTTATTATTTACCACGTTGTTACGAACTCACTTGAACGACAGTCATTATTTAACAACGTTAAAACGAATAATCCAAAATGTTAACTTTACCCTACTAAAAATTTTGACATACCTCCATATCAATAAGAATTGTATGTCGATATGACCGATGACTGACCATACGTAACACACGTCCTAACCAATTCACTCGATGAAGTTTCACAATCTCATCAACTGAGTAATCATCAGTCGCCTAATACCTTAACTCTAACCTCAACATTACTCTCTTAATGATATCAATATACGAGAGAGATCGCTTCGAAGATGTTTCTCGTCAAATACTCGTTAGTGACTTCAGAATAATCATTCAAATGTTCACATTTCACAAAACATAAAATAAACCAAAAACAGAACAACTGAGTAGCACACTTATCTTTTAATTTATAAGCAAGCAGATATCAACACTACAACTGATCCAAGTTGACTTAAAACCAAACTGAGAATCATAAATTCATGTATCGTTAAACACAAATCCTCAAAGACAAATGGTACTTACCATTTATATACACAATTCGAGAGAATAAATAAAGTTATAACCAAATTATAAAGACAAATTAATCATTGACTATTAAAAAAAAAGCTAAAATACTACTGAATACAAAGGTAAATCATTGAACATATAGTTTCATAATAAGTAGTATATATATATATTGTCTTTGAAGAAAAAGAAAGTGAAGTATATAAATGGAAATTAAAAAAACAAACAAATTAAATCCTTCCATGAATGACTACGGTAAGGACGGAGTGAGGTGCGTATATGTGGAGGGGGGAAGCTGGGCTGGGCTGGAAATATACATACATGAATAAAACCTATCCATATAGCAAGAACTAATGGTCATGATAGTAAATTATACAAAGAAGATGCAGAATGAATCGTCTTATATTATTTGCTTAATTGATAGATATAGGTCAATTAACTTGATTTACAAAGGGTTTCTTCAAGAAAATTTAAAACTGTCGCTTCAACATGAGATTGTTGTTTTAAACGATGTCGAGAATTTGGATATAACTGTAAAAGTGAAGGGGGAGGGAAATAAAAATAGCATCAGATGAAACAATATTTAAGTTGACATTTATAAGAAGAAAAAAAAGGTATACACCAGAATAAATCTCAACAGCACTAAAGATCACCCAACATACTCATGCTTATGACACACATGAAAGTAGACCGATGATGTTCTTGTTATATACTAGGGAAGAAGTAAGTACGGATAACTTACGAGACCTATTATTTGGACTATTATTCTATATATACTCTTATTGTATATCTGTTCAGTAATTAGATCATATATATCTATATTCATCTTATTACAAGCTTCATTTTGACCTATTGATTATTATTATATGATTTACTGTTCCTAAGTTATACTCAGTTTATTGATTATTGTCTCCCACAGCCACATTTGGCTTGATGTGGTCTGTCTGTCTGGTATATAAACAAAGTATGCTTGAAATAAACGATTCGCATAACAGAAGCTGCTATTCGTGTTCTGGACTCAAGTGGACGGGCTAGGCGGATTAAATACCAACAAGGACGCGAGATTGCTCATACTGATTGGACGTCCTTGACTGTCACCGTGTTAAGGTCGGAGAAGTCGCATTTCTATTAGTGGATAATTCACGCGAGTTATGCCCTTGTTTAATTTGTAAGGTCATAACAAATTAGCGACGACCCTGATCAAGACATAGCAGTTCTCACAGTATATCTAACAGAATATTCAGTAACATTATGAACAGCTGTTTAAACTAAAATCTAGTTCTTCAACTAGGATACATATAATGTAGAAATTTTCAAAAATATAGTTCAAGAGATTGACTAAACTTAGAGAGTTAATTATACAGTTGGTGGTTGGAGGTAATCGACAAGAAACCCTACCCGACCTAAGTTTTGTGCTATCTCGCACTCATCAAATAAGGTGTACCGATAGTCTTGAGGGAACTGATGTTCATCTGCAGATTCGACACCGTGTCACCAAGTTTCACAATAAGAGATGCTACCAACAAACTATTCGAGCCTCTTCTGTAGGACTGAGATGCATTTACAACTGACTGATCACTGAGCCAGTGACCAATACCAAGTATGTAACGTCCTTCTAAGTTCTGATCGTATTCTATTGACCGATTTGTAGTTTAACTGCCACGTTACACATTAACATAGTGCACACTATGTCAAGTCACAGACTAGTAGTCACAGTGAAACTCGATCAATAGAATTCGATCAGCACTGAGAAAGATTTAACACTATTCAGGGATCGATCAATTCTAAACAATAAGTTATCTATGTAATAATAACACAACATTGTTGTTGTAATAATACTTAACGCGGTAGTCTCAGGAATATTGCAGCCTACTAATATCAACTATACTTGCTATAGTAAACTGAACAAGCAGGAAAAAATTACATGACTTCTATTTACAATTCAAATTATGTTCTACAATCGTCTATATACAATCAAAATAATTTTTCTAAGTTATTAAAAAGCTGAAGAATAGGGATGGTACTTTTCGAAGATTTCTTCTATAGTTGGTCTTAAAACTAATTATCGAATCGGTTGTCAGTTTCATTTCCCTTCGTTTACATTATATAGTACTATCCAGGTTGGGCAAAAACAATAACACCGTCAGATGCCGGTTCAGTGGTTTAGAGGTCAAGCGTTCGTATGTGAGAGCGAAGGCCCTGGGTTTCATTTCCAGTTGCAGGGTCGCGAATGTGTGTTGTTGAGGAGTCCCACACTAAAAGGAAACGGACGTTCAGTGCCTCCAGGTTTTCAATGCTGGTTTACCTTAAATCAGTTCATAGTATCAATTTAAAAATCAATACTTATAACAATGTCATTTAGGGCATGGTTCACCGTACCATGTTGTATTATTCGGTTGACAGACTTTGACAAACATTTAAGATTTCAGTACGATCTTGGTTACCGTATCGTTTAAATGTGGCCTATTTTGCATCGTCCAATGTTACTACTACTTTTAATCAACATTGTTATACATAAAAAAATATAAATCAATACCATTCCCTTCAACTTTGATACACAACCTAATAAAAAGTGATCGAATTAAAGTACACTTATTTATTTGTTTAAACACATGAAAATTGGTACAAGGAGGCACCATATATATATATATATCATTCGATTTGTGTGAAGCCCAGGATACCTCCCGCGTACTGAAACTGGAACAGGTGGTTTTATTGGGGGGCCACTCCACGAGCCTTTGACCTAGAGGTCTAATCCACAAGGCAGTGGAACAATGTTAGAAGATGTAGTCCTATGGTAACCGGTGACCAACAATTGGTTCATACACCATTTGTTCTCTCAGGATCCTGGAGCCCATGTGCACCATTGGTTTAGAAACAGGGTGAGCAGGACCTCCCTGACAGTGGCTGTATACGTGTGATCATGTGAGAGAATTTCGAGAGAGGAGGCTGACTCTCCACACCCTCGGCAGTATCAAGGCATTTGGAAGAAAAGCGCTCTTTCCAAGACGGGATTTCGTCAAACAATACCTGCGAGGATCCATAATTTCCATAAACACTTGGTGTAAGAAATTTTAATATGATCGGTCACAAGTTAACGTCGCTGACTGAAGAAATGTTGACAAATCAGGAAATAAACATTTGATTACGGAAACCAATAACATTATTCAATAGTTAATGGACAGACACTTCATCTTTATATGAGATTCATGTGAACCGTACAAACACCTACAATTTGATCAACAGGATAAAGCAATATACAGACAAATTGATAAATCATCTAAGATGAGAACAACATCAATTGAATTACTTAATAATTTTAATATTTGAATTTACCTGAAAATGATGTGGTTTACCACATGTAATTAATCTTTCAATTAATGATGATGTATGCAAAAAATGTACATTTTCATCTTGACCACCATGGAATATAAATAGATGATATTTATCTGATAGCATATCTGAAACATACTCCATTATATTACCTTTACTATTAAGAATAAAAGAACAAGAGAAGAACAAACGATGATTGTCACACAAGAATAAGTCTAATCCTAACGTAATTAATTCACAAGCGAGAAAACGTATGACTTGAACTAAAATGCATATATCCAACAACACTAAAACGAACTGGATAGAATGCTCATCAGCAAGCAACGTTATATTAACAGTGTTAGAGAATTACAGTTTACAGATTATATTTCTTCACATTTTGCCATCTCGTGCTGAATGGTTTTCTACGGTACTCCTAAATGAAATCCAATCCAAGACAGATACCAATCTATACATCAAGCTAATCTCCATAGAACCCTTTAAACTAAATACAAGATTTTATTAATTGTTATAAAAGTAAACCTACCGATAAGCATCTGGATTATCTTTAGGTAGACCAATATAACGTTCAGTGTACGCGGTATCATATAACCTCCAATCAACCACCGGAGAAATAGCTATTGCAACTTTATACACATCTTGATATAGCATTGCAGCCATCAATGACAGATAACCACCTAAAGACAAGAAACAAATTTAATTGAATAGTTGGTGTAGAATGGATAGAATGTGACTAGCAGTGGGATCCAATGAGAGCGTTTCATCCAACTTAGGAGTCGTCAGATGGATATACCTGCTGAAACGCGTTTCATGAATTTGACTGCTAGCCACATTTTATGTACTCCTATAATAACTTGTGTCATAAAAGGTCATATCGAGGCAATCCGCACAGGATCACCAAATATACCAACGAGGACTGATTAAATTTCAATAGAAATTAGCAAAAAACGAGGTCATCCAAATCATTTTTCGCATTAACAATTTATTCAATAATTACGGAACTGTGAGTTTTACATTGTCGATGATAAACGCGTTGTGCAAATGATAAATCTGATAAATAAACGCTCGATCTGATTTCTTATCCGCTTGCTAATAAACTCAGGCTAAATCTACACGGTAACTTGAACACAGGAGAAAAAGAGAAAAATGTGAACAGACCGCTTGGTAACAAGGTTAGTTTAAGTACAGAAAAACAAAAGGTCTCTGTTATATCCCGAAGAGATGATACATGATCAAGCCAGTAGCCCAGTGCTGTCCATTTCAGAGACATGCCCTATAGTTGGTCCAAACCTATTATCCCCGAAACAGAATGTGCAAACAGTGAATTGTCCAGTTGACATAATGACGATGTCTTGCTAAATGCTCATGAAATTGCTGCAGCACCTACCACGTAAAAACAGAAAACAAATCGAGCAGTACAACGAATATAGTTGCACCAAACGGAGCTCGTAATTCTGCGACAAAAGTATTGGGTTTCCCAATTGTTTTGACAGATAACGACTATTTTGATGATTCACATGTTCCTGGTGAAATTTCTTATAACAGTGAGAGAAAAAGGTCAGATTCATCAAATAATGATCAAGAATCCAATGCAGTTTTCATAGACACTGGTTATCCCAGTGATTCACTAACTACTAATGAGGTTCCCAATAAACTCAAGGAAACTGCTCCAGAACAATTAGACACTGGTGACCTCAAGTCAAATGTCGTCTAGTCAGTTCCAGTGGATTCTCTGTTAAATACGATAAATATGTTTTGAATAATGTCACATTAATGATAACGGGTATATGAGGATCCAAAACTATTTCGTGGGGGGTGGAGATAAGCTCGGAAAATTTAAAATCCGGATCTTTAAAAAAGGGGAGGTGTTATATCCCGAAGAGAATTATGAATGGTAACTTTGAGGATTACTTATGGACCAATATGATATGCATATTTCCTATTGTATAATTGTTAAGTAACTAAACTATTCATATTCATGTCCCTGTTATTATAAGCTTTGTTTTGACCTATGAACTATTAATATACGATATATCTTTCTTGTGTTATCCCCAATCTATTAATTACTGTCGATTGGCATATAAACTCAGTATGTTTGAAATATAATGATTCATATCGGAGAGGCTGTTATTGGTGCCCTGGACTTAATAGACAGGGCTAGGCGGGAAGCAAGGATCGATAAGGACTCTAGACTGCTCGTACGGGTTTCGTGTGTCATTGGTCCGACCGATAAATCACTGCTCTCTAGTTGGTGGTTATACATTAACAGGGCATCCACTCGGCCACAAGTTATAACAATATCTATAGAGTTATAAACGACATTGAGTTCTAGAAATTTCTGGAACAACACTAGATATACTAATAACAATGGCGAGTATTCAATCAAGACCGCAGCACCTACATCATTGCTGATGATGAGATTCGAACCCAATCGTTTTCGGCTCGAACAATCAACGTATTATCAACTGAGCCACTATTGGGTTTATAAATTTAATAAGACTTGCGATACAACACTATATAGAAACAATCCACTGAATATGTAAATACGGGCAGTAGGGACAAAACAAATAGCACTCTAAAATGATTTATTATTTATTTAAAAGCGTAAAGATTGCGCAATATATGTGCGCCACACTTCATCATTCAATCTGTGTGGGTGATAAGATACTGTACGAGTGCCCGGACCAAAGTAGGTGGTTTTCTCAAGGGGACATCCCTTGAACCTCTGAGCCAGAGGTCTAATCCACAGAGCAGAGGATTAGGTACCATCGTAGCTGGTTCTTACGCCACTTAGTCCCGCAAGATCATAGAGCTAATGAGCACAATTGGTCTGGAGTTAAGGTTTGTCAACTCCCCTTGGTGGATCCTTCGTAACCACCAACCCAGCTAAAGTGCCGGACATTCAATTTTCCTCCTCTCAATTTCGTAAACAACACCCCGATTCGAGAAGGCAATAGGACTTCCATGAGGGTTGCTGCATACATATGGCGTTTCAATAGAGAGAGCGAACGCTCCCCACTCTCGGTCATACCAGGGCATTCAGGGGCTCCGAATACCAAACAACGGGAAATTGTAAGCAATTACTAACAATAAAACGCTCACATATTAACATACGGTCAAATAGCAAAGTTATATATATATATATATATATAGCCTGCTTACCAAAGGAATAGCCCATGATAGCAACACGTGAAAGATCAATAAGTCCAGTGGCTTTCGCAGCATACCTTAAAAAAGCCACATGATCAGAAAGTTCTACCTGACCCTAAATTTATTTTTAAAAAAAATAGAATATGATATTTCAATGATGAGAGGAGAGAACAGAAAAGATGTTAGCCTTCGCATATTGAAGGGATTTATAACTACCACTTACCTTGATGAGTGATGTTAGCCGGTTCAAGAGCAATTTGAGAAAGCCAGGGGTAGACATTATCAAAGTGGGATATCAATAAATGACGTTATTGACTGTTAGTCTGAGCTATTTTGGTAAGAATCTAAACTAGTTGGCTGAGGTGCATGCAATAACTCTAGTCAATGGTTTTAGACGCTCGGTGATAAAGCTGTGAATTGATCAAGATGGTGCAGACACATTAGCAATTTATTTCACTCAAGATCTCCAGTCCCCTTCATATGTATCTTTTGAATTCGTCTTCTTGAACTATACCCTCAACGTTTCGTCTTTTTCATTATTATTATTATTATTATTGTTAATATTTCAAACCCTTTACTAATCACCTTGTTAATTTCATCATGTTTTACTAATGTGGTATGATAACTTGAAGTAACGTATAGTTATGCCAGTCTCTGTGTCATTTTATGACTGACTGATAGAACGAAGGTTGTATCAGAAGATCAACCTTTATTTTCGCCGTTGTGTAAAATTATATTTCGAAAAGAAAACAATTCGAAGAGTCCACATTTTATTCGAACGTATCATAAACAGCGTTTCCTGGTTGATGTCAACACACTTAGACTAATAAGCACATGTGACTTGAGTGACAGAACCGGGGATCTAGATAAACGTAACATTGGTCACTACTATTCAACGACCAGTTATTGTAAACATTTGTAATTAATCAAAATAACTTTCAGTTTGGATGTACCTGAAAAAGAAACTAGACTAGCAATAGGTTTGGTGACCTGAGAGCATGACTACAAATTACAAGAGACGACAAGTTGAGGTTAGTTATACATACACATGTTTTTGTGAACACCTTTTGATATGTTAGCTCCTTACTTTAAAAACTTCACGACTGATGATGCGAAACCGCAGGGTATGATGAGGTGAAATATTTTTAGGAATAATCACTTGTAACACCTTCCTTCCTCTGTAAGTATTGAGATGATGATTGTCTGAAAACAAAAACCTTACTATAGTCACAATCTTTTACAGTCAGCAATACGATTTGAATCTTACATCTTAAATTTGAGGCTTTTATTCGTAGAGCCAACCAGCTTTTCATGGTGGGACTTAAAGGAATAAGTATTTCAAACAATATAGCTCCACTGGATCATCACAATGCACAAGTTGGACTAACATATCAAGGTGACAGCTATCGTCAGATCAATATGATTGTAATTACACTAAAATCCAATAATATCGGATCATAGTTGAAAGCGTGAGTCAATTGAAGCTGGACCACCATGGAAAACCTGGAAGCACTGGGCGGCCGTTTCGTACTATTATGGGACTCCTCAGCAGTGTGCATCCACGATTGGTGAACGGCTGCTCAACTTCGTGGATCAGTTGGAGTTAGACATTAACACCGTTGGATGCCGGCTCAATGGTCTATCGGTTAAGGGCTCTGCAGCGAGACTGGTAGGTCCTAGGTTCGAATCTCACGAGCGCACTGCTGAGGAGTCCCATAATAGGACGAAACGGCCGTCCAGTGCTTCCAGGTTTTCCGTGGTGGTCTAGTTTCAATTGACTCACGCTTTCAACTATGAAAATATTGGATCAATTTAATAAATGTATAGTCATTAAGTGAGGTTACTATTCTCCAAGTCTACGTGAAGAGAGTAAATCAGATGATGTAATAACTGAGGCTAAATTATGCGTTGCAATACACAACATCAATGTGCAGTAAACGCAAAAAGCAACAACTGAAAAGAATACATATAAACTTGATTTACCATTTGGATCATGTAGAAGTTCAAGAACACACATTAGATAACTGAAATCAACGTTTCAATGGAACAAATTATATTTAAACAGTTGATTATTTCCTATTTTGTATTTTCTGTACTGTGTAGGTTGTTCATTTTAGAACTTTATATCACGTTCACAAAATGACTTAACTGAAAATAAGGATGTAAACCATTGTAAAATCAATTCAGTCTCCTAAAGGTTAGGCGCTTGTTGTGAGGTTTAAAGGTCCCAAGTTGTGGATACACGTTATTGAAGAGTTCCATACTACAACGAAAGAAGCCAACTAATACTTCCTGGTTTTCAATAGCTATTTAACTAGAATAACTCCATGATGTGAAAGTATTAACATTACTATTAAGGTAATGTTTGTTAACTCATCATCAAGAAAATGAAGTGACAGGCGGTTCGTTATGTTCAGTTAAGTTTAGTTTATTGAGATCATGCGTCAATCAATGTAATACAATCATTAAAAACCAGGAAGCATCAGGCAGCCGTTTCGTCCCAGTATGGAACCCCTCAGCAGTGGGTGTTCATGATCCCGCGTACGGGACTCGAACCCAGGGCCCTCGATCCTGTGCTTCCGGGTTTTCAATGGTGGTTTAGCTTAAATCGACTCATAAATTCAACTAATAAAATATATTATTATTTGTCAACTTACTAATCGATTTTTAATATGACCATCAAAATTAATACCACGATTAGAGGAACCACGACAATCACACAGAAAGACAGCATAACCAAAATGGCAAAATAATTGAGCATGAGCAAATCTATTTTAAGTGAATAGAAAGCAAATAAGTATCAGTTTCAATGACCGAATTATCGATCATTATGAAATATTTCTTTTCAACAGAAAAAAAAACAACACATAAATGGATAAATAAGATCGATAATATGAGCTACACAGTAAAAAGGGTACTCTCTTCAACTTGACATAGATTGACTTAAAAGTAGTAATATTGGATATCGGGTAGGTTGGCAATAGTAGTTGAGATTAACAGTGGTTTAGGTGAACTTAGAGCATCATCGCACAAGCCAATGGGTATACGGACTCAGTAGTTAAGTGGATAAAGCAATGGGATTTGAAGTGAACGGTACTAGGTTCGTATCTCTAAGTGAACATTGTGGGATACGGGTATATCAAGCTGATAGGTTCCCAATAAGATGAGACGTATGTCCTAAATTCCATTGCTAGCCACTATCCATCTTTGCTTATAATGCTTGTGAATTAAGGCGATATCGAGGCAATACGCACCGTATGCATGTACGCCAATAAGAGACTGATCAATCGCAGTCCTAAACATCAATGAAAAGATTCAAGTAAACAATACCAAGTGAATTTAAACTTCACCCCATCGCACAAGCAAGTGGCTATCAGGGCTAAGTAGCTAAGTGGACAACGTGGGGCAGAGTGCTTAACGTCTAAACTACTGAACCAGCATCCAATGATATACAAGTCCAACTTCAATCAGATCATGATTTTGCGCGACCATCTTCCATTGTCTTCAGTGAGTATCTTCTTCACCGTCGATATAGTTGAATTCCACTGATCACAACTTCTCACTAGAACTCTGGAAATTTTTTATCGAAGCTATTCACTAAGGAGCATATGATAATTGTCAGTATAGGATGGTGGAAATTTTCGGGTTTCATCAAAATCAAGGATCGATCAGTGGAGCTAACCTGTGTCGGATGTGAGGATGATGTTATGATGAGCGTGTCCGAGATCTGGTACGGATACACAATCTGCTACGCGCGAACCCCCAAAATGACTGCTTGGGAGAGAAGACAAGAGTAGAAGAGAAAGTCTATTGAGTTACCGAATAACGTACATAAATACCGATTCATATATTCATACATTTCTAACCCACAGAAAATCAATCCATTCCTTAGCAAATGATATGCAGTTATCCTTCAGGTTATTTCTGATTGTCATCAAGCGATAGTCTCACTTAGCTACTTCTGATTGGCTCACTATATCAGAAGTTACCCTACGAAAACAATGGAATGAGTACTCCTCTATCTTTTTACAACACTATCATTTCGTTTGAGTAGTTCATACTTCTTTTAATGACTAGTTGTACTAGAATTTATGTATATGAAGTTTTCAATTAACCATTAAACAAACGACTAAAAACTAAGACTTACACAGATCTTGAATAACTGCCACGAACAAGTTGAATACCTGGACCGCCATACACAAAATGTAATGTCGGATAACCAGCAAAACTAACACTATCGACCGATGATACAGGTAACAGTCGACTATGATTACAATTTGGCAAAAATAACTGTCCATATAATATTGATTGTGAATTGCTGAACTCAATATGATCTGATGAGTATGTAACATTAATACTACTACTTATATGATCATTCATACATTCATCAACATCATCATAATCTTGTAATTCGAGTCTTCGATCTAAATTATTAAATATATCACATCGAAGAACTAACGGAGGATTAGTTGGATAGAATCCATTGAACGCATTATAATGCCATACTATTGAATTAGTTTATTGTTGACATAGAAAAAAGGAAAAAAATACTAGGGTGAATCTATCATAAACATTACGAGATATGTGAAATATTAGATAAATAAAATCGTGAATCTACACAAATTATAACTTATATATCAAATACACCTTGTTTTCTATATAAATGGCTTCATTTCTGATATCAAGAACACAAATTACTGAAATGGCTTGGCTTAATGGTGAAGGTGATCCCAAATACCCTGGTACGGCCGAGAGTGGGGACAGTCCGCTCTCCCTCTCGAAATGCTCTCACATGGACACGCGTATATAGCCTCTAACAGGGAAGTCCTATTCACTGCCTTCTTGCACCACGGATGTTGTTTACGAAATTGAGAGGATGAAAAGCGAATGTCCGGCACGCGAAGCAGGTTGGTGCACACGGAAAGTCCACCTAGGGGAGTTGGAAAACCCTCATTCCAAACCAATGGTGCACATGGGCTCCAGTATCCTGAGGGAACAAATGGCGTATGAATCAATCATCGGTCACCGGCTACCATGTGACTGCATCTCCTTACGATGCTCCATTCCCTTGTGGATCGGATCTTTAGGTCAAAGGCTCCGGGTGTGACCCCCTAAGAAAACCACCTGCTTCAGTCTGGGCACCCGGGAAGTATCACAGCCCTCACACAAATCAAATGAGATTTTTGTGGCGCATATGTATTCGGTACGCCTTCGTACCAATATTTATGTGTTCAAATAAATAAATCAATAAAAATAATGGTGAAGGTGTTTAACTTTTATTCACTAGGATCGCAAGTTCAAATACCATAACACTCTAATAGGTTAGGGTTATCGGAAAACCTGTCAAACGGAGTGTAGCTCAAAACTGAGTAAGAATTTGTACTTAGTAGGTGATCTACATCATCATAGGGAAAATTAAGCCTAAAAATCAGGTCTTAACTTAAAAGTTGTGATCGAGCTTGCTCATCATTATTTCTCTATCAAACTGTTTTGGCGGAAACGCTTGTTCCTTCAAGTACTATCATGCTAGGTAGGTTAGCTGAACAACGAGAAAAGTGAAAGCAGAAAAACGAAAATTCTATGGTAAAGTCATGCTGCCGACTGTACAGGAGTGTGATAACAGTCAGGTGTTTGTCTCAGAAAACCGGTATCCGCAGCGATGGTGCCTCCTCAAAACGAACCAAGCAGTTGTCCCTTACGTTCCACCGCCATGCTCCCAGGAAATCAAACCATTCCTAATTTAAGTCAGTTTCCAGAAACCCCAAGAAGATGTATTGTTCCAAGATCTGGAGGCCATGTATCACACATGCCCAACCACCGATTACTACGACGCACAATGCCGACTGGTGTTGAAGACGATTGAAAGTTAGGGGCGGCCAAACCAAAACGTGGTATCAGTCCTTAGAATCCCTAACTTCTAGTCTGAGCCATGTTGTTAGATGCAGACTACTTGGTCGGGGTCCGCGCGACTATCGTAACGAACAGTTGGAGACTCTGAGTGACTTGGCTCAAAATCGATCACAATGGAATAGGTGTACACACTCTTTGTCTTCCTTTAAACTGTGGGATAAAAATTACTTTATACCTTACTTTCCACGAGTCAATTCTTTCTTCTTGTATTATATCACTATATGCAATCTTTCTTTTATATTACCATCATTGAAGTAACTACTTCTATGAATTTGGTGTTCATCTTATTGTGCTAATGAGGTATGGCAACTTGGACCGATGCATATATGTGCCTGGTCCTACGTTGTAGCTGACTGACTGACTGACCTGCTCTACCTAGATTTCTCGTTATTTGTAAATAGTTGAAAGATAAGGATTTATAGTTAACTGATAATTGAGTAGCAACTTATGTAATCTTTAGCAAGTCCGTTTACATGCTGACCAAGTTACGACATTGCCACTAGTCTAAGTGACTAGACATTGCGTGAAATATATGGAGATTTTAGTTGATTGGAGGTAGTCGATAAATAACCTTGACTGCTCCAGGTTTCATTCTAGATGCCACTTGTAAGCAAGTTGTACCTGTAATATTACAAGAAATGATACTTCCTGGTGAACACAATTTCGCGTCATCCAGTTTTACAGTCAAAGACACTCTTCGAACCATAACTAACCTCCTGCAGGACTGAGTTATACTTACCATTGACTAATAATTGAGTAGTAACCAATGTCATGTTTATCAAATCCTTTTTAGTGCTGATGTATGCTAAATAACACAAAACCTATGTGAATGCGCAGTTCCCTACCGACTATCTCTAAAAACCTAATATCTCAACAGAGTGAAGGCAATTTCAATTTACTTGGACTTGTGACCCCATCAAAACTTGATCAATAGAATTCTATCAGCATTAAAAAAACTTCACAAATATGATACTGGTCAACTTATTCAACAATCAAACAACTTTAAAGAACATATTCGGTTGTAAAAGAGATAAAACAACAACCTAAATCTTAAAAACTTGTACAACCCGCCACTACAGTCAGTCAGTCACAGCGTAGAACTTCGTAAGTACGTACATCAGTTCGAGTTGCCATACCACATTACCACAGAGATGAAGTTGTCGATTCTAATCCCTTAGTGGTAGAAGTAGTAAAAGTATAAGCAGTAATCCGAAAGATTAGGGTTTGAAGATATTATTGAAGGAGTATAATACAGTGAAATAAATTTGAAAAGAGAAAAAGGATACGGACATGAGGAATTTAGAGAATTAGAATTTGGTAGAACACAAGAAGTGGATACACCTTCGCCATCGCAAACGATTTTGAGCCATGTCATTCAACGTCTCTATCCATCGGTTGCTATCATCTCGCAAATACCAACCAGGTAGTCTACACCTACCAACATGGCTCAGTCCAATTGTCAGTGACTTCAAAGATTTGTGACACGTTTTGGTCTGGCCGCCACTAGCTTTCTTCCAACCTATTTTTACGCCATAAAGCATTGCACGTCGGGGAAGTCGGTGGTTGGACATACGTAACACGTGTTCCAGCCATCTCAAATGATGAAGTTTCACTACTTCATCAATCGATTTGCCATCCTTACTTAGTACCCGTTTCCTAACAACTACATTACTTACCCGGTGGTCCCAGGATATACGAGCAATGCTTCGACGACACCTATAATCGAATACTAGCAGCCTACGAATATCCTCTACTCTTATTGGTCATGTTTCACAGCCATAAAATAGGACGGAACGAACTGCTGCACAGTAAACACGTCCTTTGGTTGCTAGACGGATATCTCGCCTACGCCATAAATGATCCAAGTTGGCGAAAGCTAGACGAGCCTTCTGTATCCGTGCTGAGATTTCGTCACACACCAGACCACAAGGGCTGATGAGACTCACAAGATAAGTGAAGTGGTCTACACGCTCAACTACTTCACTCCCTATCATTAGTTCAGGTGTCGATGCGACCCAGTCCTGAAGTAACATTTTGCACTTCGAGGGAGAGAATCGCATTCCGAACATGCCTGCATAGTTGCTTATAGTGGTCAGAAGACTACACGATACAATAATAGTGTTACAAATCGAAGGATTCAAAAACCAAGTGAGTACAATCAGATTTCACGTAAAAATGCATAAAGGATAATGATATTAAGGGCTGTTACTAATTTGAATCCTTGGTACCATCAAAATGTTAACATATAGAATGATTAACAGAAATTTCTTACCATGTTTACGAAGCCATGCTATATGTTGTAGAATTGGTTTACGATGTTTATTCCCATGAATACTATTAGAATTATTTATATTCTTTTCATTATTTTCAATAATAACTTGACAAATTTGAATACCAACAAGTTTATCTAAACTACTTGATTCTAAGATCATAATACCAGATTGAATATTGAATGTATTCAATTGATAAGATAATGGATATGGTTTCATTAATAAACATGAATCATGAAATAATGGATCCAATGTACTTTCAATATTAGTATTCATTGGTAACGGTGATGAATTGGGTGCATTTTGAATAGATTTCATTACATGAGTATCATTGTTGTTGATTGAAAGATTTAATGTTAAACAATTTAACTGACTTTGATCACTTCGATTTTCATAACTTACAGAATATCTACATATATTGAGGATAAGAATGAGGATTAAGGTAAGATAAAGATATGAAAATTTGTTATATGTTTACCAAATATCTAAGCGTCAATGCATACAATGGATAGATTGTGGCTAGCAGTAAAAGCAGCGATCCATATTACGTCCCTATTTCGAACTTGTCAGATGGACATGTAATGAACGAGAATATAGATGGTGACAACCGATTGTAGTTGAACACGAACCTACAAAATGTCTTGGTAAAATATGAGAACAACACATTCAATAATTCATTTGCAAATTTCCATCATTTGCCCTTCACATTCTGTATGATTCTTCCAGTTCACAACTCCTTTTTATTTTATCTTCCATTCTCTTCAGTTCGATCGTCTTAGTCTTCTGCTGCCAGGTTTTCCACCTCTGATTGGCGTTACATACTACTTATGTCGATAGATATAAGTAGCATACACCACAGACAAACCTACAATCCCAGAGTTGATATTCACAAAGGGACTCGAACCCAATATCTTCCGCTTCAGAATTATCAAATAATGGGATAATTCAAACATTTATTCATAATAATATTTAAAAATTGAATTTTTCAACATTAAACAATGACAATTATTAGTATAACAATTAATAAGCAGATTAATTGAACAAAAGCTTACTTACATGTGTTTCAAAAGAGGATGCTCCTTAAATCCTTCGAAATAAACAAGTTTATTATCTTCGTCTACCCAAATCTACGAGGAGAAAGTGGTAGATTTTGCAATATAAATTTCATAAATAATGCATGCATATACATGAATATTTATTTATTTCGTTAAGATGAGAGACCTCACCGGTGCGATTCCACCACGCCTCACGCAAGACTCAAACCCATGACCTTCAGTTTCGTGAGCGAACACTTAACCTCTAGATTATGGAGTCAATATTCAACGGTGTTGATTCCTAACTTCAACCAATCCACCATCTTCCATTGCTTTCAACGAGTAACTGCCTCACACCCGAAACAGTTTATCCCCATTGGTCAATTTTTTCTCATTAAGACTCCAAGAGATAGTGGAAGATGGTCGGGCAATATCGTGGGTTGAGTAAACTTAGACAACATTACCACCATCGGATGTTAGCCCACTAGTCTGGAGGTTAGATGTTCGCGCACGAGACCGAAGGTCCTGGGAACGATCCCCGTGTGCGGAATCATGAATGAGCACCGCTGAGAAGTCCCGTGATAAAACCAAATTTGCGTCCACTATTTTCAATAATGGCTTAAATTAAATCAGTTTGCGATTTCAATGGAATTCAACAAAATTCACATCCCCATACTGATGATTACTTATTTGTTCCCAGAATGCAAATGGAAGGTGTAATACAGTGAACTAGAGCTAGCACTGGAATCTAGGACTTATATATCATCCTAATTGGAGCTCTTCATTTTTATGTACCTTTATCCCAGTTTGTTATTTGTAGTGAAACTCGAACGCAATATTTTTACTTCAAACATCAACGCATTGTCTACTACATAACCGAATCCAGATAGCCACTAACTTATTCAACGGGTCTGATATTTATAACATTATTAGTAAGAACTCACTTAGTATTGTTTGTTTGAATCTTCCCATCGATGTGTTAGGACTGCAACTGGTCGGTCTCTAATTGGCATACGTGCATACTGTGCGTATTGCCTCGATATACCTTAATTCACCAGTTGCAGTCCTAACACATCGATGGGAAGATTCAAACAAACAATACTAAGTGAATTCAAACTTTACCCCATCGCACAAGCAAGTGGCCGAGTGGATAACGCGATGGCATTTGAAGTGAGGGTACTGGGTTCGAGTCCCAGAGTGAACATAGACTCTGAGATGCAGGTACATCCAGCTGACGAGTCCCAAATAGAACGAAATGCGCGTCCTGGATTCCACTGCTAGCCACTATCCATCTCTACCTACCGTTATTAGTAAGAGTTTGAAATTATTCCAATGTTGGTAAATACGGCAGAATTTTGATCAGTCCCTGTTGGTATATGTATGGACCCTGTATGGATTCTCTCGGTACACCTAATTTGTCACTTCCTCTTTCAAATAAGTGAATTACAGTGGAATCCTGGACAAATGTTTCGTCCAATGTGTTCAAAATAAAGCTGGTCATGATGAGGCAATTCGCACAGGATTTATATCTCTCCTCACAAGAATTGATCAAAATTCAATCTTGCATATCAATAACCCGATAATTCGAACCCTTAGCAGGAATGATAAAAAGATTGATCAAATTTCATCATGGAACTGTAACCTAAATTTGATAAACATTGGGAAATTGGGACACAAATGAAGAGACAAATATCGTATATGTTTCAAATTACTAGATAACCGAAAATTTTTGACAAAAAATGAAGAAGTACCCCAAGGCTTTTAGATAATATAATCAATCAGAAAACAATATAGAATCGGTTACGTGCTCTGGCGCGAGACTGATAGGTCCTGATTTCGAATCTCGCGAAGGCGGGATCGTGGATGCTCACACAATAGGACGAAACGGCCGTCAAGCAGTGCTTCCAGGTTTTCCATGGTGGTCTAGCTTCAATTGACTCATGATCTCAACTATATAAAAAATATAGAATCTTTCGAACAGTTATTACTTTCATGAATTGATAACGCTGACACAAAAATCCATTTTGATTTTCTATGCATTCATTTTTTAGCTTTACCCCGATCTTGAATTTCAGTATTCTTTTCAATACATACTTTTCCAATCTTTTTTCAGACTATGTTTGCAAGAACTGGTCATTCCCAATACATTATTTTGATCTCTTTTGTTATTTTCACCTCATAGTGGTAGCCAGGTATAGTAACTTGGACTAACCACATGTTTTCCAAGCTCTATGATGATGATGTCAACCTGTTTAGCCAAAATATCATGGCTTGATTATTCTCGACTAAAGAAGAGTTGGAATTATTACTGTTTCACTATAATAGATATCCACAATTATAAAGAAATGACGAAAGAATTACTTTTTACAATTCCTCACTATATATAAATATATATAATCTTAAGAAATTAAGCCTATCATTGGTTTATGTCTCATTCCTTGGAAAAAAAAGGCTCATTACATCTTTGTCAATGACGCTAACTGATCCTTTGGCAATTTCTGACTCAGTCAGTCAGTCACAACGTAGAACTTCGTACGTACGTACATCAGTTCGAGTTGCCATACCACATTACCACAGAGATGCAGTTTTCCATTCAAATCCCATAGTGGTAGAAGTAATAAGAGTATAAGCAGTAATCGAAAAGATTAGGGTTTGAAGATATTATTGAAGGAGTATAATACAGTGAAATAAATTTGAAAAGAGAAAAAAGAAAGGGACATGAAGAATTCAGATTAGGATTTAGCAGAACACAAATAGTGCATGCAACTTCGCCATTGCAAACGATTTTGAGCCATGTCATTCAAGATCTCTAACCATTGATTGCTATCATCTCATGCATCCCAACCAGGTAGTCTACACCTACCAACATGACTCAGTTCAATTGTCAGTGACTTCAAAGATTTGTGCCACGCTTTGATCTGGCCGCCACTAGCTTTCTTCCAACCTACTCCTTCACCAAAAAACATTGCACGTTGGGGAAGTCGGTGGTTGGACATACGTAACACGTGTCCCAGCCATCTCAAATGATGAAGTTTCACTACTTCATCAATCGATTTGCCATCATTACCTAGTACCCGTTTCCTAACAAATGTATTACTTACCCGGTGGTCCCAGGATATACGAGCAATGCTTCGAAGACACCTATGATCGAACACTAGTAGCCTACGAATATCCTCTACTCTTATCGACCATGTCAATTTTTGACTGACCTACTGTATGCACCTTTCCCTCCTCAAAAAATCAGTCTGCTTTACGAATCCAACGTTACATGTACTATGTTGAAATAGTAAATGACTGCAGTTAGTTGGGCTTAACTTAGTCGTCATGTTACTTAGTACATGTCAGTCAGATGTAACTATCTGAAATCAATAGATAAAAAATAAGGTAAAATTTCATAAATGAAAGTAATTAATTAACAAAACACTATAGAAAATGTAGAAATACCTGATTTCCAGTAACCTCCCAATCACCATCAGTTAACTGATTAATAAAGATTTGTTTAGCTTGGATAAGTGTTGCAGTTTGTTCATTATTATCATTATTATTATTAATTGAAGTTGTCGAATTGGCTGTAGGCCATGAACATTGTATAAGATATAAATGTGTAAAACCAGATCTATGTGAAGCCCAAATAAATGTACAAGAATTTTCATTTGTATAATCTGATGATTTGTTAATTTCACTTGTTGGATACCATGGATACTTTAGGAAAGTTAAAAAATCATGGACCTAAAAGGAAAAAAACATGTTCCTACTATTAACAAGTATGAATTATGGATGAAGTGATTACGCGTGCCGTTAAAGATATAACGGCAATTGTGACTGTTTAATTGTCTGCAAAGTGGAAGGATTTTTCCTTTTGGAGGAACTGGGAAGGAAAATAGATGGGTGATGGTATTAGTGACCTGAGAATGTGACTGTAGATTACGAAACAACAGCTTGAGCCCGATTACAGCCTTTTTATAGTAAGTTTTGGGTGTTAGTTTTATATTTTTAAAAATTCTTGTCGCCGGAGATCTGTAGAGTAAAGTGAGGTATATTATTCTTAGACGCGACCTTTTATGACCTTTTTGCTCCATTTAGAGAAGACAGCATTGCAGCAGATGTTAGCTGTTTGAAGCAACAACCTTACTACTGTTCCGTTCCTGTAGAGTCGGCAGCGCAACCTTGCTACTCCCAGTTTTTCCATCCTCCAGTTAGCTTACCAAGTATGGTAGTACCTAGAGGGACAAGTGTTTCGCAAAAACAGTTTGATAGGGTAATTACAATGAGCAAGTCCGACCACCCCTTGGTGAATCCTCCGTTCCCATCAACCCGGATTAAGTGTCGGATATTCACTTTCCCTCCTCTCAATTTCACAAATAACACCCCGATTCCAGAAGGCAGTGGGACTTCTTTGACAGCGGCCATATAGGCGTAGGTATATGAGAGCATTTCGGGAGGGAGAGTGAACTCTTTATCCACCCACTCGGTCATACCAGGGCATTTTGAGCTAGGTTCAGCAAATGCCTTGCTGACGAGTGAAAATTAGCACGAAACTTAAGTCTAGCATTCTTTACCAACTTCATACAACTACCTAACGTAAATATACTGAGGTTGAGTAACAGTTTATTGGTTATTAAAGAACTTGACATTCAACCATCAAACCACTGTTTCCAACCCCATTCCATTTAGTTTGGATTTAACAGTGAGGTAGTTATTAACACTAGTACTCATATAATGTGTAGTTTAAAGTCGAGTACAAGTACCTCTATGTGATTATCGAGTAATGGATTGAAAGAAGACGTAACTGCTATGGGGCAAGACAGGATATACTATACAAAAATAATTCATCAACTAATCGACACCTATCTTTGAAAAAGAAAGTAATTACCAAGTTATGAATCAGATGATTGAAACTATGACATACATTACTACATTTGTGATAATATGACGTTTAGAAACACACACAAAATCAGTCACAGATTCGATGATTTAAAGGAAAAACTGATTAACCATGCTAACCAAAAATTCACCAATACAAACATTTTCATTTTCTATATGAAATAACTGGCCTATAAACGACAGTAAGGTGTTTGCCACAGACAACCGGCATTTGTAGTGACACTGGCTTTTTAAAACAAAAGGAAGGGACGGAAAAGGTTAATTTAATACATAACACACCTTCCCATAGCCTCACCAATTTCTACCGCTGGCAATAAGGCTTTTACAGTACAGAGCTAGCATATCAAGAAATAAACACAAAAAAGATCATGTGTGACAGACTGATCACAGGTAATCGGTGATTTGGCTCTGCAGCTACGTTTCCGGATGATCAGTACTAGCTCACCACTCACAACCTTAACTAAGCTTCACCAAATGTTAATTACACAAAAAAAACAAGTGTGGTTTAAAGCCAAGTATGATGTAAATCCGAACTTTGATTATTTAATTCCAATATATCAAACAAACAATTAACTAACTGGGACTGATTAGCCATTTAAGACCTGGTTCTTTTACGATTACTAAATTTTGTTACAAATAAAAATGTAAGAAATCTGTTTTAAGTAATTTTTTTTCTATCGGAAATACAATTCTATATACCTTAACCCAAAATTTCTGCTCTACTTCAGTCACTAATTCTATACATGGCGAAGTGAAGAATGAAGACGAAAAGTCTGTTAATGTGGATGTTGCCGGTGACAACGACGATGATGATGGATCGGGATGATTAACAACATCAGGAATAGGTAAGAAATTATCAACTGGAATTAATACAAGTGAAAGACGTTGTTGCAGGCGAGTGATCAGTTGACACCAAACACTAGAAATGGAATACATAAAAGAAAAACAAATAAATAGTAAGAGACAAGGAAGTAACAAAGGAAGTAACTTAATGAGTTCTTCTTTAGAAAAATTTATTCTAATTAAAAGAACACCGTAAAAGTGATATTGTTAACATCATTCATATTACCTACTTCCAACAGTGAGTAATGTCAATGTCTGAGTATTTTTCGGGGAGGTTACATTGAATTTGGCTCGTGACTAACAGTGAAACATTCAATACAAGCATCTCATCATCTCTGAAACTTATCAGACAGATTAATATTAGCAAATCCTAGTATTTTCACCTTGAGACTTAAATCCAGTAACCTAGTGCTTTAAACCAAAAAGCGTTTATCCATTAAACTGAAAAAAAAAGTTTCAGACAAACTATTCACTTATTGAATTTTATAGCTTACATTACGGATAGACACCTGTAAGGATGGCTTGTTGATAAACTCTAGGAAGCCTCAAGAAGGCCAGAAAAAGCCGAAGACATTCCATCCAATCACTGCTAGAGGAATATTCTAGAATGTCGACGTGTAGCTTCCCCATTGGATGGATACGAATGACCCCCTATGTGCCTATTGGTTGTCTGAAATGATGATTTACTCTCAGTCAAAAACTAAAAATACATGAGATTTCTGTACCGTACTTTGACACTGTTTCGGGGAATAAAATTCCTACTTACTAGTCTTCTGTCTTCTCTTTTGCGATGTTGCGGGTTCGATCGTTCAAGTAGTCTAGTAGTACGCGGCATAGTAAGAATCAAAGCTCTAGATATAACAACTGGCAACGGGATAAAAAAAATGGCTCTAACTTCCGATCAATTACAGTTGCTATTCCAGCGACTAGAGCAGCGTTTTAGAAAGAGTCAGTTGGAATTCATGGACACGTTACACGCACGCACGCACCCACGCGTTATAACAACACCTTAGTTAAACAAACACTGAAAATCAGAAAACATTCAAAAGCTATTTCATTTTAGTATAGGACCCATTGGTAGCATGGTGATATGATGAATTCATGAGTAAGGAACTTAAACCGATGTTGACTCAGTGATATAAAAAAATCATGCACCTGACTTGAATTTCCTGAGATCGATACCCAGTAAGTGGTACCAAAGGTCTTCCCGTGATGCAAACTATCAAGAGCAATAATCACTATAGAATTTCAATGAAACTGTCTCCATTTAGTTTTTAAGAAAACATTTACACAACCAAATGGATCTTTTTTTAAATAAATCTAATCTTTTCATAGTTGAAATCATGAGTCAATTGAAGCTAGACCACCATGAAAACCTGGAAGCACTGCTTGACGGCCG
>NC_031501.1:2457942-2576457 GCF_000237925.1 Schistosoma mansoni | reverse complement strand
TGCTGAGGAGTCCATAATAGGACGAAACGGCCGTCAAGCAGTGCTTCCAGGTTTTCCATGGTGGTCTAGCTTCAATTGACTCATGATTTCAACTATGAAAATACTAAATTCTCCACAAAACCCCTTCAAATCTAATCTTTGTCTAATAATAAAAAACAGGTTAGTAAAATTACTTACTAATTTCCATCTGGTGTCCAACCAGCACGAACTAAATATTCAAAATTCGGTATATATTGTTTTAAAGGTGAACGTAATGCAAGAGTTTGTACATTAGAGATCTGATAAGAGAAAGTAAAAAGACAGGAGCCTTTTTTTACAGAAAACTCGGATTCATTTGTTGATAACGTTGAAAAAGAAGCAAGAAACAACAAGGTTGATCGTTGAATTTCCTAAAGTTCTAATAAGAAGTAGCGATCAATGGAATTCAACCATATGTCAGATGTAAGACAAATGTTATCCACCAATAGCATTGGAAGATGATTGAATAACATTATAAAATCAATTAGTCTGTTTTATGACTTTTTATAGGCTGTAAGCAGTTTAAAGTAACAACAATAAGTATCTAAGATGACCTTAAAAGTCTTTTCAACTACATTGGTTGAATATTTAATGTTTCGCCTACGTATTCACATGTATTTGAGAAAGCAAATATAAACTTAGGACTAAGAAAAAGCTTCCGCAACAATTTCTGAATATATTTACCCGAATCTTCAAAAGGAATAAAATCGTCCACAAGTATATGATCCCCATACACACACTTAATGAATAGTGTACACAACCGGATGTTTTCAAAAGGATTCAAAATGATTGACAGACAAAAAACATTACATTTGTATTTTTCACCATTAACGATAATGCTATCAAATGTTTGGCAACTGATCCATTTAAACAAAGAAGGGAAGTAAGAAAAACCTGCTTTTTGCCCTGGCAAAAACAACTATCTCATGTAATTGAGTTTTTACGGACCCCTACCTCTTTAAGTTACCTTTATCCTCATTGTATTTCATTTCGTTTTATAATCAGCTACTTTTATTGTGAGTATTATTCTTTGTCACATCAGCACCCCAACTTTATACGACTAGATTTATTGACATTTAAACATCACTACTACTCAACAACTTCAATCAAAAAGGTCGTTTATTTGTAGTGTTATTCTACTGAAATGCTGTCCCATTTTTTGAACTGTGGAAACAACTGCATCAATCAGAGTATACATAAATTTATATATATTCGGTTTTGTTTCTGAAATTGAAGGACGCTTGATCAATTGATATAATGCGTGACAATTCGAGTTGTATGAGGATAACCTTTATTGTTGAACGAAAGTGTAACATCTAGCGTTTTCAAACATTATTCGGTAAATTTTTAGGGGGTAAGTACTGCATATAAAAGTACAAATTCCACTGAGGACTTCCTTCTAATAATTTAAAAGAATCTACATGTCTTCTGTGAACACTCTACGGCAATGCGTATCCTAACTGGCCAGATTAAAAAAACAAATGAAGTGAGAGTTAGGGCTTAAAATGAAATCCTCAGTGGAAATCACGCTCTTTTATGCACGATTCACTCAATAACTGAACGTAAAAACGTTAGATATTCCACATACATTGAACGTTGGCTACAAATTCACGGGAACGTGTCCTATTCCCTCGATTCGGTTCATTTCAATTTCAAGTTGACGCTTATTGTATCATCAGAAATGACAATGAAAGCTGTGTAATTTAATCATCTAGATAAATGGATGAAACATCCTCTGATCATCAAAAGCATTCACTCCAGCGATAAATCTTCATTTAGACCTCTATAAGATGATTAACTAAATCAAAGAAACTAATCGATTGATGGATGAAATCAATCGGTTTCAAAGGATAAGCTTTCTAACTACTGTAATTCAATGGGACGATAGTCTTCAGAGTATAAGCTTAATTTTAATAAACGTTTAACAGATAGCAGTTAGCTGAACAAAGAAAAAAACAGTCAGTTATACTCACTTTACCCATTGAATCCAGTTTAAACTGGTATATTTTCACATTACTACTTGCATTTTCAGTGCCTGAGTGTGAAAGAAAAAAATACAAGATTAAATAAACACATACAGTAAATGAACATCGGACAGTCGATTTCTAAACGAAAAAAGATAAAGGCAATATGCAAAGATAAGAGTGACAATTTTTCAGCAATGTGCTCACTGGTGACTAACTTTAAGATGTAACAATTCTAGATTTATGATGAGAATCTATGAAGTACAACCATTTCAGGTGTGAGACGGTTATCCACTAAAGACAATGGGTTAGGGTTGCACAGTATCGTGAAATGAATAAAGCCAGATATTAAAATCATTGGATGCCATCTTAGTAGTTTAGTGGTTGTGTTCGCGTGCATGACTGAAAGTTCAGGGTTCGACTACTGAGTGCGGGGTTGTGGATGTGCAGTGTTGAAGAGTCCCATCCCGAGACGAAACAGGTGCACAGTGATTCCACGCTTTTAATGGTGGTCTAACTAAGATCAGTTCGTGCCTTAAACTTTGAGAATATAAAATGTACTCAAAATTGTTCCACACCTTCATTTATCGACAGTGAAAAATGAGGAAAATTTTAAACAAATTACAACCCTTTTTCTCATAGTGGTTTCATTATTGTGAAATTTGAAAATACAATATACAATACAGTATAGATAAGAGGTTGAAACAACCACAACGGATTTCCAGTTATTCACTAGCCTAACAGGCAATAGCTTTTGTGTAGATGGATCGTTTATGAAAACAGAAGCAATCATATATCAAAGTATAAACAGATTTTACATGATCAATAAAACTATATAAAATTGCCTTCGTGGACATAAATTCCCCACCTTTCTGAACCTTAATAAGGATATAAACAAAATTTAAGGATTCCCTTTATTGTTCCTAGTTAGGAATCGGTACCTTGTGGGTAGGATTAGAGTTTTGTGATTAAAGTTTTCCATAGCCAACTGACATCAGTTATAATGCGAAAATGCCCTGTAACCATATAGATGAATTCACTTAGTATTGTTTGTTTGAATCTTCCTATTGATGTTTCAGGACTGCAACTGGTCAGTCTCTAAGTGAATTTAAACTTCACCCCATTGCACAAGCAAGTGGATATCATGACTGAGTGGCCGAGTGGATAACGCGATGGCGTTTGAAGAGAAAGGTACTGGGTTCGAGTCCCAGAGTGAACATCAACTCTGAGATGCAGGTACATCCAGCTGACGAGTCCGAAATAGGACAAAACGTGCGTCCTGGTTTCCACTGCTAGCCACTATCCATCTTTGCTTACCATATAGATGAATGAATTTGTTCAAAAAGAAGAAATACAAGAGGCGCTATCTGATCACTTCGTCCATAAAATAGAGTGCCAATACGTTAAGATTTGTTACAGGATTAAGGGTTAAAAGTTAAGATTTAAGGATAGTGTCGATTTACCTATTATATACAACTGACAGAGATAAAATTGAACATTTAGTACGTCTAACACCGTTACTTTTACGTTATCGTTGCAAAAAATAGTTTACCGTTATCATTTAAAATGTTTTGATTAGTAAACTAACGTATTTATACTGCTCGTTATATGTGCTATTTGAATTTCACGCACAAACCAAAAGAGTTGCATTCTTGACTCTGATTAACTCAACCCTAAAGTACAGTTTAACCAAATTAACGACTACAATTATAACAATGTATTTTTTTTGTTTTTTTATGAACTGGACTGAATTCGAAATTAGAACTCAAGATTGTAGTCAGTCAGTGTTGTTTGAAGTATTGTGGGATGCAGCCACTTCACAGTTGTGCACACCAATGAAAAACAATTCCTAAAAAAGAAAGTGGGTTAGCAGAGGTCTTAGCAACCTGGGTAGGTGGCCGCAGATCACAAGGGACAACAACTTGAGATCAGTCTCACACGATCTTTTTGTGAGCAGTTTTGATGTATTAACCCAGTGCTTTGAAGACATTGAGGCGTCAGACACTACTAGTGATCAAGTTCATACTGGGGTCAGGAAATAAGGTCAACGTTGCCTTATCAAATGAATTTTTTTATTTACCTGCAATTGGATAACGTTGATTTTCCCAACCACCACCGAATTCCCCATGAAATAATTTCGTCACAGCCACATTACGTTCATCCACTTCTTCATATAACAACTGGTAATAATGATCTATAAAAATACAAAACAATGACCAGACAAAATTTATAACAGACTAACCCTATTACAACTACAAATAATAAAATTCCTTTATATAAACATTTTAGCTATTGTATTCAAGTCGACTGAAAAACATTTTGGACTAGTCTAGAGTGATATAAAGCACAAAGACACAGATTCGAATCCTGTTTAATTTATACTGGTTCGGACAACCAACTATCAAGCAGTAGGTAGTAGTAGTAGTAGTATCGCTAGTTCTCGTGTAAAATAATGTGACTTGAATCCCAGTAAGTAAACACGTACTTGATAATTAGCTGTTAGCAAGATATAGATTAGATTAAAGCATGTTCCATGCAGGATTGTGTTAAGGCATGCAGACTGACTATTTCTTAACCAATCAGCGCTAGCCAGTACTTAGAGAAGGCCCTAGAATCTCCTTACGTAAAAAAAATTATCACTATACTAATGTTTTTCTTATTGTGATTCCTACTTCCATTCAACTTTGTTTATTTGGAATATAATTACATTTCTATTTAACCGTGTTCTGAATTGTGGACCTGTCAAGTGAAGTAATGGTCAAAGAATACAAAGCAATAAGAGTAGCTAGGTCGTAATAAGAAAACTCATAACAGTAACTTAAACTAACTAAATAACACACTAATGTAATGCTATGTAAATCCAAGTAAAGAAATGAAATAATGGCTTTGATATTAATTGTATGAAAAAAAAATCTTGATATAAATGAGTAGCAAAGAAATGTTCTAACAGTGTAAATATAATGTAGGGATAAGCCGATCAGAACATACAAGATGGATTCCAGTTCTCTACACGGGAAGTAAAAAAGAACGACTTTTATTTTACATGACATAAGGTTATTAGGAATAACTTTCTATGACGCTCGAAACGTTGAAACGTTTTAGGATTAAAAGAAAACTTCTATGAAAATTAGCAAGCATTAACTGGAAAGTGTTACTGAGTGAAATATACAATTGTTTATTTGCAGAGTAGTAAACAATACCATGTTCCTTTAGTCCTTTAGCGCTCACCGAGTTCTATAGATCAAGTTAAAAGAGAGCTCCCACTAGTCTAAGTGCTCCAATATTACGCGTGCACTATGTTGAGATGTCAGGCGATTGAAGGTGGTTGGCAAGACAAACATTATATTGGTCACTACTCAGTGATCAGTCCTAACAGGTCATTTGCAACACAAATTGCTGGATAAAAACGTCTCAGATTGTGACACTAAATGACCAAGGTTAGATTTTCTAGAGACAATTAGTTCCCACAAGAGTGCAGATATCCCTTGCTTATGGAGGCTGAGCAGAATTCAGATTTTAAGATGATAGAGAAGATTCGTAACTGAGATGAATGATTTAGGTGGAGTTTTGTTCTTCAAGCTGTACGGTATGGTTGTGGAGCTTTTATTATTCTTCCGAACAATATCATCCGCATGAAATTCAAGCAGAAGAATCCAAATTACCTCCAACCACTTAAGATAAAAGTTGTTTTTATTTTCAAGGAGAGACTCTAACTTTTTGAGCAAAGTAATAATAGGGAGGTGTATTAAGCACTCTACATTAATTTAAGAGGCATAGAGTTATTCATTGAGTGAGACATGAGAATATAACATAGAGTAGTCAGAATATTAGCATTGCAGATCATATACATTTTGTAAATTGTAAGATAAGACAGATAAACCTTTTTGGTAAATAAGCATCAAAACTATCATGTTACCATTGGTCATCGTTGGTCTCCACCAATAACCAACATATCGATCGAATTCTTCTTGGACGACGAACGGTGGGATACCTGCAGATAAACCACCTGAAATGGGAAGTACATAATATAAGGACAAGAAGAAATGAAAGATATTTACGGATTGAAACTATAACAATTTGAGATATATCAAAGTGAGCTGTGTAACAGACATAATTCAGTCATGTCAGGAGTGTGAATTAATAGTATCATCAAAAGCACCGGATAATAGTCAAGTTACATCACGAATTACTTGAAGTTGACAATATGAATAATTACTGGATTCCAACTAATTGGTTAAAAAAATGTATTTATTCAATGTACAATAACTAAAGGTCCTGAATCCAACACTTGATGAGGTTAACCAGGATATATTACTGAAAAGTTAATCCTAAACTGAATTGGAACAATCATTCAATGTTAGACAACCACTAAAATTTCGAAAGCACTGAAAGGCCTTTTCGTCCTAGGATGGGACTCCTCAACAGTATGCGTCCAAGATCTCGTATGTGAGATTCAAACCCAGAATCTTCAGTTTCGAGCGAGAATGCTTTGCCTTAATGGTGATCTAACATTTATCGATTCATGATCTCAATTAAAAATTATCAATCTCCACAACCCTATACTGGTAATTATTCAATACTGTACAGTTTCTAACTCCGCCTGCAGCTTTCTTAGAGTTACTGCCGGTCCCAAGCCCGGGTAAAGGAGGAGGGTTGGGCATGGGGTTAGCGACCCCATCCTGTAGAAAAACTAACTCGCTAAAAGTACGCTAACCAGAAAAAAATAATTTAGACCATTTAAACTCTACCCTGGGAGTTGAAGGAATAAGCACATATGAAAAAGATGAATAACAACTAGAAAGAACTGGAAAAGATTGCCCAGGACATAGTTGGGTGGATAATGCTGGTGGGCGGCCTATGCTCTTCCACGAGGGGTAACAGGTGTAAGTAAGTAAGTAAGTACAGTTTCTAATTATCAACTAATTAAAATGAATTCATGGATACAAGTCAATAATAAAAAATATCAAATAATGATTGAATAATTCATAAAACTTACTATTATGTGTATGATTTGTTACTGGTATCCATTTATTTGTTGGTATATAACCAATGAATATATTTTCATTTGATGAACAAACAATTAAATCTGAATTGAATGGACACATGATTGGTTGAATTGCACTAGATAATGGAGTTTTAATTAGTTCCAGATAATTAGGTTGTTCCTATTGGATTGGAATAGATTATATAATTTAATTCATAAAAAATTTATTTAAAACCAAAAAAATAACATGATATAAATGGAGTATGATTCTAGGATAAAACTACTGTTTATAATGCTTGAGTCCCCGAATGCCCTGGTATGGTCGAGAGTGAGGAGAGTCCGCTCTCCCTCTCAAAATGCTCTCATATGGCCACGCGTATATAGCCTCTGTCAGGGAAGTCCTACTCACTGCCTTCTCACAGTACCATTACTGTTGTTTACGGAATTGAGATGACGAAAAGCGAATGCCCGGCGTTTTAACCAGTGGACACAGAAAGTCCACCTAGGGGAGTTGGAAACCCTGGTTCCAAACCTATGTTGCGCATGGACTCCAGTATCCTGAGGGAATAAATGGTGTATCAATCAATTGTTGGTCACCGGCTACCATGGGACTTCATCCCCTTACCATGCTCCAGTACCTTGTGGATCAGATCTTTAGGTTAAAGGCTTCTGGTGTATCCCCCTAAGAAAACCACCTACTTCGGTTTGGGCACCTGGACAGTATCACAGCTCTCACGTAAATCAAACGAGATTTGTGTGGCACATACATATCTGGTGTTCCTTTGTACCTATATTTATGTGTTTAAATAAATAAATATATACAACAGCATCTTATTTATACACAATAGAAAAAAACATAACTAACTCCAAAACATGTACGATCTTCAGTACTATAAATTTCACTTGATGCACAAATAATAAGTTTACCACAATCGGATAAACAATAATTGGTAACACCCGATACAGAGACACGCATACGTTCATGAATTAAGAAGTCGGCTAATGCAAGTGAATTTCTTTTTTGAAAAATAAATAAATAAAACAAATTTAAAATCAAAACAAAATATAAACCAATCAAATAAAAGAAAGTTTAATATAGACAAAAAGAAATTTGATTCCTAGTTTATATTATGGATTGCCATCAACCAAAAAACTTTAGAAACTAGGAAGGACTGGATAGTTGTTTTATCCTAGTATGGAACTCTTCAGTAATACGCATCAATAACCATTGCAGGGATCGGACGCAGGACTTTCAATCCTCAAAATGCGACCTTAATCTTTAAACCAATGATCTGTCATACAATGGTTTAGATTGAGACATAGTGGAACTCCATTGGCCACAACTTCTCGTTAGAACTCCAACACTTCTTTTAAAGCTAATCACTGATGAACACATGATAATTATTAGCATATGACTTTAAGCAGATTGTTAAATTCCAAGTTTTTTCACAAACTGGTGTTAGTTGTTTGAGGAGAGCCATTTTAGAATGATATATTTATCAAGTGTTTTCCGATTCTTAATGGTCTGTTAGGGTCAACCCATGATGTAAACGAAAAACCAACAAATTACCACAAATCTCCTACACTAAAAACTAGATTACGAAAAGCCAAACAGTTGTGGCTAAACAACTGAAAATATGTTGATGCATTTATGAGGCGGGATCGTGGATGCGCACTGCTGAGGAGTCCCACAATAGGACGAAACGGCCGTCCAGTGCTTTCAGATTTTCCATGGTGGTCTAGCTTCATGATTTCAACTATGAAAAAACTGAAATCTCCACAAAACCCCTTCTGATCATTTATGAAGAACATTTTTATACAAACAGCTACAAACCACACTTTATTCGACAGCTATAGCATTACCCAGCTATTGAAACCGAAGCAGGTAGAGTAGGAATGTAATCTGTGACACACTGTCTGAAAGTTTAACACTTTTTTACGATTTAGTCATCAACACTATCATAATAGGTCAATAGTCGGTGAAGTAAAGTAAAAGCGATCTGAATTGTTAACATAAAATAAGTCAAGTCTTCCACATATAAATTCCGCTAGTAGTTAAAATCTATATACAATGGTGATTAGGTTAATTCGACACTTGATTCTTAACCACGGAGTACTTTATTTTCAAACCATATATTAACGGCTTGTATACATCACTACAGCTTAGGTTTCATAAGCATACGTTTATGACTGGACGGATGAATACTGTACACCTGAATCATTACATTTTAAGTTCACTTTGATTAATACGGTTGAAGAAATCAAATGACTTACAGTAAAATGAGTGAACATTTTTTAGAAATTGTTTAACAACTTTCGACGGAAAAATATGATCTTTGAATAGAATTGTGACATAATGATTTATACACTTATATCTCAATGATGTAACAACGGTGTTCATTTTGAAAAAACTGAGTAACCGCGAAGATTTCAAAAACTACTTTCTTTCCCGATGTTGTGCCACAGCAGAACACAGTTAAATCTTAATTCACATTTCCTTAATAAATCGTTTTTAATAATGCTTAGTAAGTTGAGACATTCCGTAAACAGGACCTTAAATAATACACGTAAGCGATAGGTTGCAAAGTTATTGTGCTCTGTTATTTCAGCTTAACACAATATGTGGTAATGAGATACTAACCATTGTCTTAGCTATTTTAAGGTGTACTGATCACAATGACTTAGATATAATATACAGGTGTGAAACACTGTTAAATACAGCATCGAACAGTTTAATTAAAATATTTATAAAAATTAAATCTTGACACATTCCTGTCTAGTTATGCAATTCATAGTCTATGCTGAGATTTTTGTAGATTTTCCTTAAAATCAACAAAATCAAATATCCAGTAAAGTTTCTGAAATACTCAACAACAGTAATACTATTCATCAAATCATCTTGCAAAGATTATAATATAATGCTTACTTATAGTCGACAAATTCATTAGGCAACAATGGATACCATATTAATTGGTCATCGGATGAATTATGCTGGACTAAATCAGCAAAAAACAATGTAGGTTTGGTACCAGGTTGAAAATTAGTCGACGGATAAGAAATGAAGTAAATTCGACAGCAAAGCTAAAATTACAAAGAACAAATGGTATAAATATATCATAGAGGTAATAAGCGAATGCGGAAAACCCTCACGGAGAAATGAAAAGAAAATTATAACTTCATTTTATCGCTAACCTCAATATAAATGAAATGACTGTAGTTTTAAATAGCAAATGACTGACGAATTCAGGACGTGTACTTTATTAGTTAGTTGTTATGCCAAAACTGACTACTTTTTTACACTGAGAAATAATCAGTTAGCTTATTCACTTCTGATACTACTAACAAAGATTTTATCCTCAGGACAAGAATGATATTTGTTCAATATTTGTCTATAGAAGAATTTAAACAGTGCAAGCACCAAACATCTCCTGGATATAAGACATCAAGCTGATACCATGCAATCTTTCAAGGTGAATAATAAACAGCCAGGCTCCAGTATCCTGAATTTTGCTGATTTTGTTGCTACCAGGCGTCATAAACCTGATTAATGTGTTCGAAGTGAGTCAGTCAACTACAACGTCGGACCGGACATAAATATGCATCTGTCCAACTTGCCACACCCCATTAGCACAACAAGATGAACACCAAATTCACAGAAGCTGTTACTTCAATGGTGGTAAAAGAATATTTCATATAAGGATATGATATAGGGAGAAAGAATTAGATCATAAAAAGAAAGGCATAAAGTAATTTTAATCTCACGATTTAAGGAAAAACAAATAGTGTATACACCTACACCTACGTCACGTGGCCCCCAAACAAGTAGTCTGCATCTACCAACATGGCTCAGACTAGAAGTTAGTGACTTCAAGCTCTGATGCCACGTCTTGATTTGGCCGTCCCTAACTCTCCTCCAACCATCGCCAATACTGGTCAGCATAGCGTGTCGTGGCAATCGGTGTTCAGGCATACGTAACACGTGGCCCAACCATCTCAGTCGATCAAGATTCATGACCTCATCAACTGATCAACCATCATTCCCTAATACCCTGACGTCTAACCTCACTATTACTTACCCGGTGATCCCAGTAGATGCGAGCAATATTTCTAAGACATCTGTGGTCAAACACTAGTAACTTGCAAGTATCTTCTCTTAATGGCCACATTTCTCAGCCATAAATTAGAACAGAGCGAACAGCTGCGCGGTATACTTGTCCCTTAATTGGTAGACGGATATCTCACCTTTGCCATCGGTGACGTAAGTTAGCGAAAGCTAAACGAGCTTTTTGAATCCGTGCTGAGATTTCGTCAGACACCAACCCATTAGGGCTGATCAAACTTCCAAGATAAGTGAAGTTGTCGACGCGTTCGACTACTTCGCTCCCTATCCTTAGTTCGGGTGTTGACGCAGGCAAGTCCTGGAGTAACAATTTACATTTAGATGGAGAGAAACGCATCCCAAACATCCTGGCATTATTACTCAGTTCTAACAGAAGACTCTGCATTTTGTCAGCGTCTTCACCAAACAGGACTATGTCATCTGCATATTCTAAGTCGATTAGTGAACCCCCCGGTAGGATATCAATTCCTGAAAATTCAGTCGAAAAGAGTGTTATTTCCAGCAATAGATCTATCATGAAGTTGGACAAAAATGGAGATAGTGCACAGCCTTGATGGACACCATTTGAGGTTACAAAATCAGACGACAGTTGGCCATAAGCTCTCATTAGACTGGTAGTATTCGAGTAAAGAGCCTTTACAAGGTTTGTTTACACCCTTATTATAGTATACCGATGTGTCTTCAAAATAACTTCCAACTAAACCTTTTCATGCAAGTAATTTAAACCCATTTTGTAATTATGATTTTAAATATCACAGGCTGTAAGTAGCTGACGAGAACCAAACGAAATAAAACGAATCCATGATATTCTACAATCTTTGTTTTTGCCCCCTTCAAGATGGTAAAGGGAACTATGTATGATATAAACCCCCCACACCTGAGTAAACTTGGCTATTTAAGTTACTAATCCCTTATTGAACGATTGTGCAATATTAAATGTTTAAGGTTGACACAGATTTTCGACCATGATTTATGAACAAGAGTTCGTTTACCAAATTACAAGGCTCAGTTTATCAGACATTTTACTTTTTACACGAATTACATTCGTTCCCCAAGACGGTCCCAGATGTCAATTTATTCAATCAATTTCCAAAGTCATTAACAAGGGATGCTGTCTAAGCATTCTACTGCCCAAGCGCCCAAACTGTAACAGGTGGTTTTCTTAGGGGGACACGCCCCGAGCCTTTCACCTAAAGGTCTAATCGAAAAGGCAGTCGAGCATCGTAAGGAGAAGCAGTCCCATGGGAGCCGGTGATAAACGATTCATTCATACGCCATTTGTTCCCTCAGGATACTGGGTCCCATGTACACCATTGGTTTGGAATCAGGGTTTTCCAACTCCCCTAGGTGGACCCTCCGTGTCCACTAACCCGGTTAAAGCACCGGACATTCGCTTTTCATCCTCTCAATTTCTTAAACAACAATAATGCTACGAGAAGGCAGTGAATAGGACTTCCCTGACAGAGGCTATATATGCGTGGCCATGTGAGAGCATTTTGAGAGGGAGAGCGGACTGTCCTCACTCCCGGTCATAACAGGGCATTCGGCGGCATCGACTAAACTGTTACTCCATTAATGAATAAACTACTTGGATTTCACATTTACAAAAAAACATAAAAACATACTTTGTCATTACAATCAGAAACATTTCGGATTTTGATCACGGTTGGGTTAGGGATCGTATGCAATCCAAATCCGTATGATGAGGCTATATGATAGAAGTGTCCAAATGTATTGGTTTCTCCATTTGAACCGTCTGACCCCGACATCATTGCCTGTAAACAGATGGAAGCATTTAAGTAATTCTGATCTGGTAAAATTACTTGACGTAAAAAACTATTTCTAGAAGTAAAAAAATGCAACGAATGTCAGACACATTTTTAAAGTCGACATCTACGTACGAAATTTTAAAACGATAAAAACTTCGTTTGGCACATGAAATGTCTTTTGAAGTTAACTGATGTAGCTGTATAATGCATCGAAATATTTCAAAACAGCATCCACAAAATTTTGCTCTGTTATGTTCATATAAATGACAACAATTTGTATCAGACATCCATATGATCATTTGAACCAATGATCCACTGACGCTTAAAAAATCTTACAAGAGCCTTGAGAATATTTAAGCGGAATATATGAGTTTATTATTGTCAACGAAAATCCATGGATAATAAAGCGAGAATGAATGTGAAGGAAAATTAAATAAGATCAAGTTTGAAACATACATATGATTCGTTTCCGAACTTAAGATACCTAAAAAAAAAGGATACTGTCAACCTAAACGGATTCTGGAGAACAAATTCCACCAAGCAACTTAAAGACAAGCATAGAAGACATTTTTCACTGAAATTGCCAAGAAACAATAATTTCATCTAGAATAGATACATGAGTGAATAAGAACAGAAAAGAAAAACGGACACTCGAAATCTATAATATACTCTTTAGTGAGACTATGATTTATGGACAACCTATGGACCACGAAAAAGTGACCCTGAAAATGTCTACCCACTAACCAGGATTGAATGAGGGTTATAAAGCAGTGTGACGAATTAGAATTATGATTTACAGTTGATGGTTAGGAATTAGATTCAGGGTTTTCATCACGAACTGACATCAGCTATAATGCCGAAATAGTATCCAGCCAAATGAATGTATGAATTCTGTGCTAAAATCCGGAGTCTATTATCTCAAATCTAATTTGTTCGTACATAAATTGTAATCTCACCAATTTTTTTAATATAAAGTCGACTCATGATGGCAGATGTTATATTAATAACATATAAGAACTATATGAACTGACGAAAAACGACATCCATAGTTCATATTTCAGCCATTTAGTTTGATGGCAATTAGCAACTAATTAAACTGTTTTTCCACGTTTACTTAGTACCTGACATAGGACGTCAAGGTCATACTGTATATGGTGAAGAAATAGCGTGTGTGCACGCCTCAACCTTTATTGCATATATTCATAAGCGGCCTACAAGCCCTTCATCTGATAAATATAACAGTGACTATGAGGTACGGATACGTACCAACTTTAGCTAAGAAGTAAGGAGTCGACACAATGTATGGATCCTAGCAATTTATCTTCGCACATAAAAACTCATCTGAAAGCATATTTACTCCTAAAGAATACCACTGGGATTTTATAGTGAGACAATATGTAAAATATTCTACAGATTCAGCAAAACTGTACAATTGTTGTCAAATAACCGAACGTAACGCAAATAGTTGAAAGTGCGACCACAACACGAAACGTTTCAATGTATAGCAGCTCAACATCCTACACGCTCTCAAATATAATTACCCAAACCACACTTCTTCGACCTAAAATATATTTTTTGTTCTTTTTCATGAACATAGAGGCTAGGTATCGGAGCACGTTTATTCATTTCTGTGACGACTAACAAATTTACTCACATTTGTGCATGAAACTATGCTATTCATACTAATAGCAATTTATATTCGCTTTTTGCCTCATTTCGCCTACTTTGATGTTGCTTGCAAAAGTGAACAATCAATTAGAACTAGGAGAAAACCTGATTGCGACAGCTACAGTATGGCACGACCTTGAAGTAATGTATCGATACTATATGACCCACTCACATCGTTTCTAAATCTCACCTACATCATTTACGTGGTTCCTTATTGTACTAGCCTTCTCATATCAAATAAATGAAACATGAAGCAATCCATGCTTTACTACCGGCTGACTAATATTGCTGTCCCACAAATGAACCAAGATAGCGTTAGCCAGGTGATCTTTTGTCAAAGAAGCCGGAGAGTTGGCAATACTTATATTTCGTCAACTTGAGATCTTCCGAAGTTGATAAATTCACTAGAGCTGAATTATATTGCAGTACAAATCAAAGGTAAAGAGATCAAACTTACGAATAACGCCTAAATTTTCAACGTTGTATACTCATTCGCAAACAACTGTTTCCTTTTAAGTAACTGTAATGTGGTGAATTCTCCGTTATAGTGCCTAGGCATTATTATTATGCAGTGTTATTATATGAGTATATATCTATCTCCAAACTTCCGTGTTTCACTTGTCTAGTGTCACATGTACAGAGTGCACCATACTTGAACTTCTGTGTAGACCGTCATTCATTTTCTCGGCTGCATCTATTGTACCTCATCTGATTTACTTAAAGAACATGAGTACACAGACAACAGTTGTGTGACAAATATGTACGTAAAGAAAATCAGTCGATACAAACACACAACGCAAATAGCTTAATGGGTTACGTGCTGACGAATGTGTAGTTGAGTGTTCCCAAATGTCCAGACGTTAGTTACACAATTATGCAATGACATCAGCAGATAACTAACAGTAGATACGCTCAGTTGTCGTAGCATAAATTTGATGATGATGATGATGATGATGATGATGGTGATGATAATGATGATGATGATTGATGATGATAATAATGATAATAATAATAATGATAAAAGGAAAACCGTCAACTATAATTTGAGCAGTAGTTCTATCAAAACCCTAATTATATAAAAGTGGCTAACTAGCAAACAAGAAAGTTTAAGGAATATGAGTATGAAGCGAGACGTTTTCAATACATCAATAAAAGCGTATACGGAATTTCTAAATACAAAATCAAACAACAATTAGAATCAAATAAGAAAAGTTGTATAACTTCGGAAAGACATTAGAAAACAGATATTATTTACAAGTCATGTATAAATAAACAACACTTATGCCTTCGATAAGCACATATGAAATACAAGATCCCTATGAGGACGTAAGAATATGTACGAAGATCAGTGTAATATATGTATATATATATATATATTTCATGGTCAGTAGCATTAAACTCGAAAGTCTTTAAATGAGGAATTGTAGTGGTATAGGTTCCACACCACACGTTTCGCGAAGCTGAATACATTGTTACTAGGACGATTGACATTCAACATGCAGCAATAAGAGGAGGTCAGTAACTGAGAGTGAGGGAAGATTAATCGAAGATAATATGGCTCGATCGTGCAGAAGTGGATACTTTATGTAAAACCCTTTGAACCTTATGTCAAATATATTACTTTTTACCCAGGTTAAATGTGTTCCTCAGAAATACTGGAAGTTGTTCAGCTGTTTCTTACGGTAAGACGAAACAGAATAGATAGTGATGTGATTTCTACGTGAGATCTCGTAGATCAGATTTTCACATCATGATAAATCTGCAATTTTCGAATGAGGTCTCTTAATATACTAGTACTAATACCGAACTAGACTATGATACTGCTTAACTATTCTGGTTGTTTACTGGGCCTTAAAGTTGGATATTGAATGTCACTGAAAGTTTTGAGCCCGACAATGTTTCTCAGTTGGTCAAGTAGCCAGTTTAATAGTTGTATTTTAGTGACTTTTTGTCTGGACAACTGCTTTGTTCTAAACTTCGATCTTTGACTAACGAAAATCGCGTATCATTTGTCTGCTGAGATCTGTACCTGACCAGCGGTAGGTTCGCATTTTGGGTTATGCAGAAATTTACTTCCTGCTTTGTTCCTTTCAAATTTGGAAAGCCAAAACAGTAGTTTATATTTTAAGTGTTTAACGTCAGTTATCTTCCCCAGGATCTAAGAGACTCAATTAATCATTGAAGCCTCTTTTTAATGATTCACCACGAGGTGTTATCACCACAGCCTCCAGGATTCAAGTCGACAGACTCTCTACATGAACTTTGTCCACGTATTCCCACGTTTTATCCTCAGTGGGTGTTCTCTTATATGTGGTTCAGGATCAAGATATAAATCATTTACTGTGGTGAAAAATATTAAAATTGGTATGATATATATCGCATACATATCTGTCATTCTTCTGTCTTGAAAATTTTGTGAATTTGCAACGGACATGTGAGCCGAAAATGTTTTATTTCAGTCGAATGATTCCTTCAGTCTCTATTTTTAAACTCGTAATGAATGGGGTACAATGCTTGTTAAGAACGTTAGGGATAACTCAGATGCCTGTGCACTGATTAAATGTCAAGTGAACATTGAAAAGTGTATTCAGTAGTTTAGTAGCAGGACTATCATAAGTACTTGAATGACTCTATGATGACTGAAATTATTCAGATCAATGTAACGACTTGAAATTCTCAAAATAGTGCAATTTAAGGCAGATAAAACGATATGAGCAAAAATGAAAGCATTATATTTAGAATTCGCAATCGGAGAGCATTCAAGCACAAAATAAATTATCAGTTAGTACTTTAAACCACAGCCTAAATAGGATTTTAAACTTCTGTAATCGATTGTACTTCTTCCCCTTAAGGTTCAACCTGTGTTTTTCCGATTCTGTACTGGATGGAGACTCTGTATAATCTATAATGTACTTATCAGTATTCTAATCAACAACTGAAGTTGTGACAGATTCACCTGTTATTTGATCAACATGTTGGTTGTGTGTACCTGAATAATTGCCATCTAGAACTCGAGTGATAGATTTTCTAACATTCTTCAACACAATCCTCTTGGTTGATCGATCATTTCCATGACAATGTATAACTTCTGCAGACCCTAAAAACCCCATGTTCGAACGAGGAGTCTTCTCGTTTAGTAACTTTGATGGGGTTTTTTGATTACAGACTGTTTGGGATTTCTGTATTTCCAAAAGAAATTTGTCAACTTTCATTTCCAGTTCATCAAACGTTGAAGCAACAATGAAATGAATGGCAGTTTTCAATGTCATGACAAAATTCCCTCCCTGACGATTAAAAAAGGGCTGCCGGGAGCAGTGAACGGACGTCTACGCCCGCATACTATTCAACCAGGTAGTGATTGTGTTTGCACGAAGTTTTAGAGGCTAAATGTTCATGCCACCGCTGCACTTGGCACACACAGCTATCAAATCTTCAAGTAAAGCATCAGAATCTTCATTAGGAACTAATGAAGACAAGATCACTTTGCGCTTTTCGAAGCTCTTCAATATCAGTATTAGCATTCCTGTTTCACCAACTAAAAATAAATAACTAGAATAAGACAAGCAGAACTAGATTAGTAAACACGAATGTATTATACATGAAATTTTTATTCAATGCTCAATCAAGTACAAAAGAATTGTGGCGGACCAAGAATATATCAAGTCTAAAAATAATGATAAGGTTACCATGTCCGAAAATTAGTGTATTAATATATCAACTATAATCTATACACACAGGAAAAGTGTTCAGTCGGCTTCCGGAGAACTCTAACAGAGCCTCTAGAGGCTCATAAAGAGCCCCAGCCAATCAGAATACGATGGAACCTTCTAGAGTCCCAACGTGGCGTGATACTATTGGTCGGTATCATAATATGTCGTTAATTGATTGGCTAACATCTGCAAATACCTATGATTTTCTATAACAAGATGGAACCCTGTAGTAAAGTGCTTCCCACACACCTTGTGCTTTTTCTTTGGTCTTCAAGTCGGTGTATAGTTCTAGCTCGGGGGGTTACGGAACTAGCTTAGGGAAGCGAAAATAGCGTCCAATCGGTCAGACGTAACAAAAAGTATACAAGACGTTACTTAAATTGTAAGAGATAAGAGCGTTCGGGCTTCTTTTGTTCTGGTAATCCATAATTATAAGTAGCTAATAGTTGCAGTCGCAATTATTATAGTTCGAGACACATATCCAGATAATGTACATAATATGAAGATCACAGTGCTCTGTAAAGGTAGATAGCGAATATACTAGAGTTCCGTTATCATAAGAGCAGGCATGTATGTGCAGCAGTGTATTTATGAGCGATAATCAGTGTTTCATGCTTTGGGGAATTCAAAACAATAACGGAAAATCCAGGGTCATACGTTTTCAAACAACAATTTTACAGTCAGTCATAGTATTTGTACCAATTATGAGAGTTAATGAAAGAAATGCAAGTAATAAAAAAACTAGTTACAAGATAAATCTGTTCTAAATATCTCAGAATGATTAGTCAGTACAAATTTCACAGAATACTCATGACAAGATAGAGTTTGCTGGGTGCAAAATACCAATAGATACAAACACCTGAAGTATCACGTAAGGCAATTCTGTGGTCTCGAAACCTAATTTATTAGCAAATAATGGTATCAGAGAGTTTAGACAGCTAAAAATCGCTGGTTAGCTATTTTAGTGACAGGGCCATCTTTTCTGCAGGTTTTTCAATGCTATACGTGACTCTTGTTCAATAGAACCAAGAAAACTCAAGCATTTTGCGTCTACTTGAATAGACCGCCTAACGTCATTATGTTGCTAGTACCTCTAACCAATCTACTTATAAGAAGACTCACTGTCATCGAACCGTTATTGAATGAATTAGCATTATTTGCTGATGTCTTTTAAATACAGGTCACATTCATTTCTTTTTCTTAGAGTGCCCATAGCCAAGTATTTTTCATAATTTTGGTTGGAAATTTTCACTAAGTATCGAAATTCAAAGTAGGTTGGAACACAAAATTGTAATTATGAATCAGAATACCGTTTCATGTGAATCAGTTAGGTACGTTTTCAGACCTTGAGTAGCAGACATAAATGTCATTTTAGTCTAGCTTTAGGTTTCAAAAGTATGATTCCAGGCAGTGTATTAGCAATGTACAACAAGTAAGAGTTAAGTTAAAATTTCCAAATTAGCTTAAAAGCAGACTAAATGAAAATTGCACAAACACAAATAAGTAATGATGAAAAAAGTCTCGAAACTAAGTAAAGTGGTTTTTTGTCACATATCTTTTGTGCCAGAGGTCATCGTCACTTAAATGTAAGTCCACGCAAACATGTAGAAAGCAATTCCGTACAATAGTCAACAAGCCTCAATATGAACATTCAAGCTTCTGCTAGCATCTAAACGTCTTCTTACAAAGCGTGACTACAAATATGGTTCGGTTGATTATTATGCTCATCCATGGTTTCACTTATGTATACTAATTATAATAGCTGATAGTATCGTAGTTCATTAACACGACAGAAACATTTATATATACACAAAATAATATTCTAAACGAATGATTGGTTCAGTTCCTAAAAGCAGAAAACTGTTGACGAAAACAAATATGGTAAGATATTAATAAGGTAGTATTCTCACATAAATCTTTTCTCACTTAATACAAGTTCTACAAACACATATACGTAAGAAATATAAACAAAATAAAAGGCTTCATCATCCCCACTTATATTTGTTAAAGATCTAGTCTAGACTCAATGTTGGCCGAGATTATATGGGTTTGTGTTGCTTTAGCTTCAACGAAAGATGCAGCATCCAACTCAGTAACCCTAATGACCCTACACTGAGTGTCCCAGACTTGCTCACATGAGACACAATGAAACCTGAACTGGTCTCAAATAAGTGTAAGTCCTAGTTTGTAAAAAAAGTGACAGGTGCATTCAACTGACAAGTCCCGAAGGGGACAATTTTTGATAGTTTTAACTGACTTTGTACTTTGAAAGTTTGAAATATTTCGTTTATAGACCCCTTCTGCTATGAAAACGTTCCGAAACCGGCACAAAAGAAGATAACTATATTCACGCTTAGTTGACTTTTCAAGGATGTGAACAATTCTCCAGCCTATCCGATTTCTTAGTGATCACTTAATTTACCAATATATAGCTTCATATTCTGACTATCAATACACTATATTCATTATTCGTATTTGTCTATCGAATAGTATTAAATGTTACGGACTACTGAAGACACGAACAACGAACTAATTTTCTTTAGCTCTTAAATAGGCCTCATAATTTTGGATTTTTCAACCAAATGGTTGTAGTGACCTACTCTTATGGCGAGAACGCGATTTGTATAATGAAAGCAAGTATTATTATAACCAATTGTACCAGTGATTGTTTTACTGTGCTTGTTTGTTTAAGTGCATCAAAAACACTTTTTCTTCCGTTGCCTGTGACCTTGCACGAACTCGCTTACGCACGGAAGTTCCGCCCGTTAACTTTGGCACGTCTCGGTATTCTTTCCATACTACGAGATCGCCAACAAATATATCTTATTGCAACCATCAACAGCCTTCTGGTTGTTGGCTCATCGAGGCATCCAAGTCGATACCTGGCACATAATCTTCCTGTGATGGTGATCATAGTCAATCGCAGCTAAAGCATATAGTCGAATCGGTTATTCATGCATGCAGTCTTAATACCGCTAAAGAGATACACTCAAACTTGTTACCTGAGGCGTCCCACACAAAATGAACATGTTCGATGAGTGACATTTCTGGATAAGCCTTAGATTATTTTGTTAGCTATATAAGGGTGGATCTGATGGTGTTCATCGAATTTCGGTAAGAAAACAACAATTAAAAATACAATCAAGATAAAGGTCCATGATTTCCTGAAATTATTTTCCAGACAAGCACAGCAAACAAATGAACTTAAAGCAGAGAATTGAGCGTTCAACATCTGATAGAACTATAAGAATTATTCCTAGAGATTCCTGATGAAGACAAGAAAAACAAAGTTTGAAGTTCATAAAATTCAAGGATTCACTTAATAATCCACATAGTGGAACTCCTGTGGAATTATTTCACCGATATAGAACCCATTTATTTCAATATAACTAAACTCCGAACTTCAAAGTATAATAATAATAATAATATATTCTGAAGATAATATTTACAGAATTCACACCAGTTTACAGGCATGATCAGATTGTTATAAAAATCAACATTTAATGTAGAGAACAAACATGAAATATAAGAAAGTTTTATGTTTGCTGGTTTAGTAATTGATAATTAGCTTAAATATGGCATATGTCACGGCAAGCCAATGCAACACCAGGGAACTTGTCATTTTTTTTATTAAGTGGATAGCCTTATGATTGATCAACATTGTTCTGTAAGGTTATTACCAGTGCCAGAGCAAGTTATTATTAATTATCTACAACTAGAGAAAGTAAGATTAAAGCAAAGAGCACGGAACAACAAAACATTGATAGCAAGTAAGAGGTTAAACATTTAAAGTTCCTATAATCTCACTTGTGGAGTAAGATACACTTGCAGGCGCTAGAGCATTTAATGCATTTTCAGAGGAGCAAAAAGCATTAATTGAGCGAACAAACAATGGGAGAGAGTTTAACATACGGATAGTTTGGGGTAAATTATTCCAGAGCCTAGAAAACTTACAGGTAAAGTAATTCATATAGAGAGAAGATCTAGAATATGTTTGTTTCGCTAAAGACAAGGAGTTACGAATGTCGTAATGTGAGGCCTTAGCATATTGAATCGCCTGGCTGGATGTGAAGGAGAGTTTGTTAAGTATTTTGAAAAAGAAGATAAGGTTAAGTTTGAGTCTCCTCATCCACAAAGGGTCAAGCCCTAGTTTACTACACCTCGAATTATATGTCAAGACACTATCAGGTCCAAGAGTACGAAGTGTAAATCGTCTCTGTACTGATTCCAGTCTTAATTTATCCTTTATGCGCGTGCTACTAAGGAGAAACGCGCAGTATTCGAGGAGTGGTCGAACACAGACTTTGTACATTAGAATACGAGATTCGCTGTCATGAAGGTTTCGAGTTATGAAACCTATAAGGCGTTGAGACTTGGACGTTTGTTTCATTATCTGTTCAGAAAACGACAAGTCGTAAAATTAGTTGTAAAATTAGTTATTGTATTGAATGCTGTGTACACAACAGAAACTCATGTATCTGACTAAAACCTATTTTATCAACTACAAATGAAATGGTGAACAAAGAAAGTGGAACACCGCGTATATGTGTGAAGATAATTTATTTAAATAAGAATAAAGCATAAGTCTAATCACAAAGTGTCATGACTTATAGCCTCTGACTAACAGCATGTGAAAAGAAATTCGGTCGGGATCCATCTCAAGACTAATATCCTTGAATCAGTAGCTGGATTCTTATTGGCTCACTATTCTCAAACTCCCCTCTGTGGCCTACTCTTCAGTCCAGAACCCAGTAATTAGCCTCCAGTTCATATTGTAGGGCCAGTGAAATATCACGGAAACCTAGCCAAATCATTCGGCAGTTGAGTCATTGAATGTCGAACAAATCATAGATTCCTATCAAAGTCAAGGACAAACAACATGCATCAGTTAACCGTATGCCGTGGACTGATGCATGCAGTGGTGGTCCCGCTATCTTTTCTGTACTCATTCTTACCGATATATTTTCATAATAACGTCCTTTGTGTTATATGGTCTTCAAAACATCCATAGGACCTTGATACAATGAAGGGATAATCCACGTTAGATGCTGACCGCGAGGTGTGATTTCGACGTTATTTTTTGGTCACACCATTTCCATCTAACTCGAGTAGGCCCACAATCATTCGATAAAGATCGTCTACGTTGTTGATCCACAATATGTGTTTCAGACAGACGTAGTTTATATACAAACAGACCAGATCACATAACACGATAAAATAAAAGTAACAATTATACGTGATAAAGTTAAAATCTGGCTGTAAGTAGGCGAGACTGAGAATAATAAAGTAGCAACATATTAAGAGTAGTAAGTCACGAGACAGTAGTTAATGGGTTAATTAAAGGCTTATAAGAAGAAGAACTATGATGACCAGAAGTATTTGAATTATTATGCAAACTAGGAATCCCTGAAATGGCGCAATTTACGACAAACAGAACTAGATGAGTACAAACGAACGTATTGTATTCAGAATACAAAATCAGGTACACATCAAGTACAAAAGAATCATTAGTTTATACAAAGAACACAGGAATATGAATACATGATTATCTAGCTACTCAATGAACATATGATAAGTATATGTATGATAATAGTCTATAAATCAGTTCTGGAAGATACCATACATTTGGTCTTCGTCCGGATATAATACAAAGCAATTATCATACCTCATAAACATTAAAATATTATGATAAGATCCTTCGAAAAATTACCAAATATTGGCAAAAAATTCCACAACGTGACTATTTATGAACAAACCAATCAGATAAAAGATAACAGGTTTCGGGTTTTGGAGCGAAATCCACTCATACATTTGGCTAAATAGATTTTTGACATTATAGCTGATATCAGTTCGTGATGAAAACCTTAACTCTAATTTCTAACCTTAACCATCAACTTTTAATCATAATTCAAATTCCTCACATAGGTTTATAACCCTCATTTGTTCCTAGTTATTAAGTGGACACTCTCAGGGTCAGTCTAGCGTTGCTCATACATCGGCCATAAATTATGGTCTCACCATTTGTTTTTAAGTGAATATATTCAGAAGTAATGAAAAGTAACCCATAATATGGGAAAGAAATCAATTTAGATTTCTCACAAAGTATTAGTGTACATAAATGAAAAGTAGCTTGAAATTTCCGATCAGTAGTATTTCCTTGTTCTACTCTGAGACATTATAACGAAAATCTGTTAAGACGATATTCTAATATGCTAACCAAACAAATATCATCCTTTCAAGGATAATGATAAACAGAAGGGGTTTTGTGGAGATTTCAATATTTTTCATAGTTGAAATCATGAGTCAATTGAAACTAGACCACCACGGTAAACCTGGAAGCGCTAGACGGCCATTTCATCCTATTGTGGGACTCCTCAGTGACAGTGCGCATCTACGATCCCGCCTCGCGACATTCGAACCCATATCAGGTAGTGAAGCAAAATTTACAAATAATGGTATCGATTTTCATTCCTATAATCGTTTCCTTCTATATCCATTAACGGATAAAGTCTACTACGACTTTGTCAACAGTTATATATCATACAAACAGATAGTTTTTTTTGGTAGAAATATAGCAGCTCACATACAATTGAGTTTGTTTACATCTAATTTGGCTAAGCTCTTTTGTTAACTTTTTTAACGGACAGTCATTCGTACAACAACAACCTATCTATACTACTATACCTTTATTATGTACGCTTGAGCATTGCTTACTGCCTACGCATGTATTCCTTCTGCTACTTACTTACTTACTTACTTACCCCTGTTACTCCCAAAGGAGCATAGGCCGCCGACCAACTTTCTCCAACCCACTCTGTCCTGAGCCTTCTTTTCTAGTTCTATCCAGTTTTTGTTCATTTTTCTCATGTGCGTCTCCGCTCCATACATTGTTTCTTCTAGCCTTACTATTAATCGCCTAATTGATTCGATGATTCATGCATTTTCATTTGTATATATATGTACATCTTAATCGTGTTCACTGCACTACACTGTACTGTACTGTACTCGCTTACTTAATCGTTTGATTACTCGCTCATTCGACTCTCACGCTCACTCACCTGCTTTACGGCACCACCCTTTCTTGATTGCTTAACGTGGCTGTAATTTTGCATATCTGTGTGTGGTCCAATAATAAACGAAACCAACCCTTCGTCTTTGCCTTCTGATTTATACACTTTTAGGACGTTATCGAGTAACAGTTATCAGAACGAACATATACGAAGTTTAGGGATAATATCCAATATAGACCACCACAGAAATATAGTTCATTTACAAGTTAATCTATGTCCAGGATACGACTTCGATCGTTTGGTGCAAAATTCAAATGCCATGTATGAAGCATAACCCTAAGCCCTTAATCATGAGACATATATTATTGTGATAGCACTCTGTTTCATAGATAAAATAATCAGATAGGTAAATTCAACATTCCATAAGTCAACAGATCAGTTTGCATTATAGCTGTTATCATTTCATGATGAAAACTTTAATCCTAAACACTTGATCTCAACAGTAACTGGAAACAGTGTGAGGACTCTTTAAAGTGTATTTCTATTCTTATAAGAGTTCTAGAAGATGGTGAATCTATATCTGTAGACATGAATTCATATGTCTTTGTTTTTTTTAATTTACAGGTAGAGTAACTTATAGAAAATGTCCTTATATCTAATAATTATGTAAAATCTGTTCATATCTTGCCATATAATTGCTTTCGTGATCAGAAACCGATTCAGTTACTAAAGTTGTTTCTTTATTGGATAAGAGCCACATGATTATTTGAAGTCCTTTTGTCGCTTTTTCTACTTGCCTCGTAATAGAAATTTTCAACAACAGAATCAAATGTAAAAAGCAACACAACTATTTGGGGATAAAAATGGTTCATAACTCGAAATTACCGAAATTCTAAACATATATATATATATATATATATATATATATATATATATAAATCAAGCAGTACTGAAACACAGAAAGTAACTAGATTATTTGCTCGTTATATTGATCAAAAGGGACAAAGTCCGACTTACAATTCCGTATAGTGTTCCCTGGTTAGTAGGAGATCTTTTTCTCCATGTGCTAACGCATGCAGCAGGGTGGAGATCGGGCTAATCTCACACTCTATCTTAATATGGATTACCGAGAAAGGGGGATATTGATGAGATATATATGTGAAGTTGTGTGGAAGAGAGAACATCTTTTTGATATCTGTCCAAATAATCTCTGGATAGAACCATTAGACCTGGCGAGGGTGGGCCAGAGCTTGGGCCATAAACTGTGCCGTAACCATTGCACAGATGTCGAAAACATTCACGCGAAAGAGCGTCTCGTCCATGACGGCTTATTTACAAACTGATTTGTATACTTCATATTTGTTCAGTGTTAGAAGCATCTGAACTGTGGTCTGAGGTGGTCGAATCTATACCTATATGTAGTTCACCAGCGCTTTTAATTTGTATGCAAGTTTCCGAATATGGTGGGAAAGTGAAACTGCATTAGGGATGGACCGTTCGGTTTCCGTCTGCTCCACCAGTGGTAAACCGTAGCAAATCCATCTGCCACACCTAGATACAAGAAGACTGTAATGGATCAGTCTGTCTCTACGTATGAAACAGATTGTTAACGTGTCTAAAATCGAAATGTTCCCATTTCATCTTTAACTCTTCTTTTTACAACTCTATATGTCTTTAAAAAAAGACTTTTCTGAACGTCAATAACCCGATCGGATTTCTTCATTGCTGGGGTGAAGAAATAATAAAATATTAACCAACTTATGAAATGTCAATTTAAAAGGTAATATCTTCAATAGACCATTTTAATAATATCTGAATCCAATTGTTCATATTCTCAAGTAATTTCTTATATTTCCCTATGAAAATTACCGAATATTGAGAAGCTGAATATGAATCGATTTGGGTAGATTATACTTAAAGAATAATACACCGTCAGACTGAATTCAAAAAGGAGAATGTAGGATAAAAAAGCTTAAAGGGAATAAAAAGAAAAACTGTCGGTAATACAAACAAAGCTCAAATATATACCATTACCGAAATTTCAGTAAAATGAAAGTATAGCGTTGTGAAGATTGATGAATTTTGTTGAAATAATGAATATCTCTAAGTAAGACCATTATTTGAAGATCTATAAACACTGGATCGCTGTTTCTTCTTAGTATGAGGCTCCTCAGCAGTATACATCAACGACTCCGCAAGTGTGAATTGAACTCAGGACCACTTTTCTCGCGCTCAAAATGGTCATAATGAATAAAGTGTGTTTGTTGCGTAATGAACGACAAAAAAGTGGAGACAATCAAATGTATCTTAACACAACATTACAAAATATTTTATATAGTTGATATCATGAATCAATTGAAGCTAGATCACCATGGAAAACCTGAAAGCACTGGACGGCCCTTTCGTCCTATTGCGGGAGTCCTCAGCCGTGCTCACCCCCGATCCCGCACTCGCGAGATTCGAACCCAGGACCTATCAGTCTCGCGCGCGATCACTTAACCGATAGACTACTGAGCCGGCATCCAACGGTGTTGACGTCTAACTTCAACCAATCCACGAAATTGAGCAATCATTCACCAATGTCTTCAGTGAGTTGATATCTCCCAACAGACCTAGTTGAACTCCACTGGTTACTGCTTCCCATTAAAACTCCAGGAAATACCTCTTGAAGTCAATCCCATAATAGGATGAAAGAGCCATCCAGTGCTTTCAGGTTTTCCATGGTGGTCTAGATTCAGTTGACTCAAGATTTCAACCATATAAAATTACTAAAATTTCCACAAAACCCCCTTCTGATTACAGAATATCTTCATAAAATCTAAGAACCATACATTAAATACTTCATTTGCAAAATATTCATCAATTGTTTCACACCTTGTTATTTCTTCCTTTCCATATCAATCATTCTCTGTTCTCAATCTCTTCTCTTCGATTTTCTCAACCTTATGTCGTGAAGCATTCCACTTTCAGTTTGTGCCACATACTACTTATAACTGTTGACATCAGTAGTACACACCATAGTTGTACCATCATGTTCCAAAGATTACATAATTTCAAATAAAGTTAAAAAGAACTAAACAAAACTAATATGGTTAAATATCATATTCGAAGGAAGATGATTGAACACTGATAAGAGCAATGACAAAAGATCATTTAACTATGATTGTGTATACAAATTATTGATCATTAGAATTGAAATTAATCTATATAAGCCTACTAGAAGCTACCGGTTTCTTTCATTAAACTAGTGATTGATGTACAAAATTAAGCCTGACAATTCATATCATGTTCATTCCAGTTAAATAAACTATAATCATCTCGTCAATGCAAACAAATTGTACATGGTAGGTCATCATAAAACTAATCTACAATATTTTATATGAATCAGGCTCTAAATGTTACCCATAAATCAATGATACATATAATCACTCTACTAATGCTTATACATTGATAAAAATTAATAAACTCTAGATGAAGGAAACTACTAGTTAATTTCAAAGTAAACTATTCCATAAAAGAAAGGGATTTTGTGGAGATTTTAGTAATTTTATATAGTTCGACTAGGTCTGTTGTAAGATATCAACTCACTGAAGACATTGGTGAATGGTTGCTCAATTTCATGGATTGGTTGAAGTTAGACATTAACACTGTTGGATGACGGCCTGCTCAGTGGTATAGAGGTTAAGCGCTCGCGCGAGACTGATAGGTCCTGGGTTCGAATCTCACGAGACGGGATCGGGGGTGAGCACTGCTGAGGAGTCCCGTAATAGGATGAAACGGCCGTCCAATGCTTCCAGGTTTTCCATGATGGTCTAGCTTCGATTGACTCATGATTTCAACTATATTCTGTAAAAGTATAATACATTGACAGCTTCGGGTTAACCAGTCACAACCAAGATAACAACTCATGTATTTTGTGCGGAATTTAAAAAGCAGTGATAGATAATCTGTATTTTATCATTAATAAGGTGAAAGTTGGCATTATTTGATTCCTAAAAATACTTGAAATCAATAGAAATATCTGTTATACGACCAGAAAGTGAATGTTAGGTGGTCCTTAGGCTTAATTACAAAAGATACCTGTTACTAAGTTAGATTATATGTAAAAGTACCGATCAGGTAATAAATCCAATGAATTAGAGGTTGAAGGTAGTAAACAAACGTTTGTGGGCCGACGTTTAGTGCTATTGACATTCTTCAGTAAACTGTAGATATAATCATGAAGGAAACGAGACTTCCTATGAGATCCATGTCATCCAATTTCACAGTCTAATATGTTTAAAACTTACTTTACTGAGGGAAAACAGTTGAACGTGCTATCAGTTCGTATTATGTAGCGTAATTCGTTACTTACTTTCATATCTGTTTACCTAATTACGTCAAGTTAATTTTTTTTAAATAATTCTAGAATCATGGTCATAACATCACATTGTAACTTTTCTACCCCAGTGAATACATTTTTGGAGGATGGTCTTCAAGTATTTTTCTACCCAATCAGCTTCATCAAAAATACCGACCTTAGCCATCATCAGAAACAAAGTCAATCAGAGAAATTAAGAAAAGGATCATCCTAACATACATAAAAGGTATATCAGAAACGAAAACGAGACTGCTGAAAACCTTCGAAATAAGTGTTGCGCACAAACCAACAAAATCCCTCCATTCAATCCTATGTAAACCAAAGGATGAAATGACAAAAGAAGACAAACCAAACATCATCTTCAAAATAAATTGTACCAACTGCGAAAAACACTACATCGGACAAAGCGGACGCTCTCTTCATCTTCGCTTGAATGAACATCAATTAGCAGTCAAATGCTATGACATGTCTTCACTTATATCAATGTATGTAGGCAACTGCGGTTACACATTCGACTGGATAGAGGCAATTTCGAAAAATTCAGAGAATTTTTAGAAGTTTGGCACTCAGATCAATCAGCAATAAACAAGCACATTGTAATCAATCCAAATTATCAACCAATCAGGAAAACTATGCCCAAAAACATAGGAACAAAAATCAAACCAATGGGAGATACAACAAAAACAAAGAATTAAACAATGACAGATTTAAGGTCAACAAAAACCAATCGTGGTGTACAGGACAAGCTGTGAACTACATGTGGAGAAATTCGAACACTACACTTCTACCCGAAGTTTGTGCTGATGATGTTGTTCATAAGAACGATATATATATTCTGAAAATAATAATTACAGAATTCATACCAGGTTACAAGCATAATCAGTTTGATAATAAATAGTAACATTAAATAAAGAGAACAAACATGTAATATAAGATTGTTTTAAGTTTACTAATTCAAAAATTGTTCAAGTAGTACGTTTATGATATGTATGACAGCGATGAAATGCATCAGCTGGGAACTTGCAGTTCTTCTTAAATGGACATTCTATGGATGTAAGAATGGTGCATTTAAGGTCATTTTCTGTGCCATAACAAATTAATAATAATCATCTTCAACTAAAGAAATTAAAATGGAGACAAAACGGAACAACAAAACAATAATTGCTAAAATATGTCAATCAGGTTTATCATAATGCATGTGACATAATGACTCAGTGATTTACTGTTTATGTTAGATATGATTCAAGTTAGTTAGGGTTTCCAGGAACAGTGAGTTTACTTGGAACTTGTCCTGATTTTGATGGAATTTTGTACTTTGAGCTGGATGGTTTGGTCGTGGAGCTTTCATCGTTCTTTTGAACGACATCATCAGCACAAACTTCGGGTAGAAGTGTAGTGTTCGAATTTCTCCACATGTGATTCACAGCTTGTCCTGTACATCCCGATGTTGATCGGTTCTTGTTGACCTTAAGTCTGTCATTGTTTAATTCTTTGTTTTTGTTGTATCTCCCATTGGTTTGAATTTTTGTTCCTATGTTTGTGTATAATTGCAAAATTGCATAACTGGATTGGTTCCAACGTGCTTGTTTATTGCTGATTGATCTGAGTGCCAAACTTCTAAAAATTCTCTGAATTTTTCGAAATTGCCTCTATCCAGTCGAATGTGTAACCGCAGTTGCCTACATACATTGATATAAGTGAAGACATGTCATAGCATTTGACTGCTAATTGATGTTCATTCAAGCGAAGATGAAGAGAGCGTCCGCTTTGTCCGATGTAGTGTTTTTCGCAGTTGGTACAATTTATTTTGAAGATGATGTTTGGTTTGTCTTCTTTTGTCATTTCATCCTTTGGTTTACATAGGATTGAATGGAGGGATTTTGTTGGTTTGTGCGCAACACTTATTTCGAAGGTTTTCAGCAGTCTCGTTTTCGTTTCTGATATACCTTTTATGTATGTTAGGATGATCCTTTTGTTGATTTCTGTACTTGATTTTATTTCTGATGATGGGTGCGGCATGTCATGTAACTCATTGATATACTTTTCATATTAGATATTATTCAAATTAGTTAGGATTGCCAGGAACAGTGTTAACGTAAAGTAACAGCAAATAAATGATTTAAATTCATTCAGTGTTGTTTGTTTGAATAAGTAAATAAGTGATTTTACTGATTGAATTCAATTATAAAAGAATAATCCCACTTCTCAAAAATACAACCCCCCTAATTTTTGGCATTGAATTCATTCTTTTTTATTTTTAGACATATCTTGAAGAATATTCCTAACTCAAATAGGTTGTCTATATTATGACCTTGTCATTGGACTATCGATACATAAACAGAGAAATATGATTGGTTAATAGGATTTAAGAAAAAATAACTAATTAGCCAATCATAATTGAGTATAAAAAAGTAAATCGGTTATTGGTTGATTTTTTTTCCTTTTTATTACCAATTTAATGTCTAACCATTTGGACTCATTATTGATTTAAAAGTTTAGTTAATGTAGAACGATTGTGTCATTCATGAATCCATTTGTCCGGTTAATCTTTTCCCATCAGTATTATTAATATTATAATGTATCATAATCTAAGTTATTGGTTTACTGAACAATTTCTACCATCTAAACCTGATCCAAGACTATCAACTTATCCATTAATGTCAACATGGACACCAACTGCACTTATATCATTAGCTTATACGATAATTGTCTATCTATGGCGTATGGAATTAATACGAAGAATGAACAAACAAAAGATGGAAATAAATTTAAATGATAAAAGTTTGATTAAAAGTTCAGATCAAAAACAATCCATTACATATTATATGGTCATATATAATTTCAGTATGGTACTGTTCTCTACTTATTTATCTATATCTAGTTTCATTTTAATACGTCAACTTGATTATGGTTTAGGTTGTATTGAATTACCAGATCCTAATGATAAACGTACGGATAATTTAGTTTATTATGGTTATTTATTTTTTTTTCAAAATTTGTCGAAATGTTAGATACAGTATTTTTCTTATATCGTGGTAAAGTTGATCAAGTTACATTTTTACATGTATTTCATCATGCATCAATGCCACCATCAGTATGGTGGGGTTTAAAATATGCACCTGGTAAGTTACAGAGAATTTTGTCTTTATAGATTGTGAAATATGTTTTTTTTGCTTCAACATAACTTGATAACTGTTCCATAGGTATAAGTAGATTGAAAAGGAGTTTTATGAGAGAACTTGAATGCTGATTGATTACTTTTGAAATGCCATAGGCAAGAAAATTTTGTTATTAACCAATTAATCATCCCACTGGAACCATTTATGATTGAGATCATGAATCAATCAATGTTATATCACCATTGAAACCTGAAAATACTAGATGGCCGTTTCATCCTGGTATGGGACTCCTCAGCAGTGCGCATCCATGACATTAACACCGTCAAAAGATGGCTCAGTGGTCTAGAGATTAAGGGTTCGCGCAAGAGACCGAAGTTCCTCGGTTCGAAACTCATGTACGAAACCGTGGGTGTGCAATGCTGAAGAGTTCTGTACTTGGACAAAACGGCAGTTCAGTGCTTTCAGGTTTTCGATGGTGGCCCAACACCGATCAACTCATGGTCTCAATCAAAAACATAACAATCATCACAACCCCATACTGGTAATGGAACCCTTTTTCCAAGCTCCCATATTTAATTTGACTGAAATCTCATAACATTATCGTATATACAAATTCAACTTTATATTCACGCATAAAGAATATCACATTTATCACAATCACTGACGTTCACACAAAGACACAACCATATACACTGACCACTGGGGTGTCCCGTACCAGGACGAAACAGCCATTCAGTGTTTCTAGGTTTTCAAAATTGATTTATCTACGATTAATTCATGAATCAAACCGTGAAAACTCGACAATATTCACAAATCCACATATGTCAATTCAATTTGTAGCTCACACTAAGTGGCGAAACGTCAGGAAATTTATTTGTTTACTAATTGGGGAATTAAAAATATATCATTTTTATAATTAACACCATATATACTGTACAATCTATTTGAGATCATCAAGTCTTGGTAATGATATATTACTAATGTTAATTGTTGCCCTGGTTGTTAGAAGAGGCATCTGTATCGTGACCTCTGAAGAATCTCGACTTTTATCATAAGGCATCATAATTATTCATTCAACTCCCAGTGCACAGTTGGAATCGTTTAATCTGTTTAATCTGGTCAGTGTTTCTCAGCAAGGCTTTTTTTCTAAGGGATAATGTTGTAGACCCGATGCCCAACCATCATCCTTTGTGTGAGCTTGAGACCGGGAGTAACTTTAGAAGAGCTACATTCGGAGTTGTAATGATATATAACAACCAATTAAGTTTGTAATATGTCACTTTTTTTAAAGTTTCCACCCATCCAGCATTACTACATTAATTGTTAAAAAATCAAATGAAATTTAGAATTCGACCAGATTCAAAAGAATTGAACAAATATGATATCAGTTACTAATTAGTGGTTGATCGATTGTAGATAACTTAATCTTACAGAAGATAAATCGCTACCCAAACTGTTCGACGGTAACTACTCTCCGACTATGAAGCTAAGTGATATGGGTTTGAATTCGTAAGTGAGCATCGTTTCCCTCGCGATAAAAATTATGCCTTATTGATGTGTGCTAATTAGGTAGATCGGAAATTCTTGTCGATCACAACCAACCAGTCAACATCTCAATATAGTGTGCCCACTGTCGAATCATTCAAACTAATGGCTAAGTTGTAATTTGATCAATAGAGTTCGATCATCACTTCAGGGACTAGTCAAAAATGACATCAGTCAGTATATTCTGAACAATCGGTCCGTCAATCATAAAGATACTTTTATCAACTCAGAATAAGTTGCCTGATGATGAAATCTGTTAAAATTATTGGTAAAGACATCAGCTCAGATGTGAGTAGCATCTTTATTCTTACTACCAAAAGATTATATGGTCGGAGATGTATGTAAACTTTGCAAATTGGATAACTGAGATGTTCATCTTATAAACTAATTTTTCGCTTACATACAGTTTTTTCCAATGCTTGAACCTCGAACGAAAATAAACATTAAAAATTCTTGAAACAATTTCGCGCCTAAAGTATGATACGAGGATGAGCCAATCATTAAAACAAGAAAACTACTTCAAGGGTTTAATTAGCGCAAGATTCAAAAATGGAATGACATTTATCTTTCATTGGATCAAGTTTGTGGTAGGAATACCTTAGCATAATGCTTAGCAAAACGTTTCAACTTGTTAGGAAAAAATTCTTTTTGCCATCATATAAGACAAAACAACTGTCCAGTGGTTCTTGCTTTTCAGTATACATCTAACTAGTGTTGGTTTGTGATCTCAATGAAATAGATTAGTTTATTGAAAGGTAACTGTAAAAAAAGGATTATGATAAGTTAAGAAACAGTTGAAAATTGTATTTGTTGCAAATGCTTATACTTAAAATGTCAAACATGGAGTTGTATTCCATTTGATTTGAATATTGCTTTTTATTGGCATCCACTTATGTATATATATACATATCGTTGTTTCATGTGACAACTGAAATAGTCACAGATGATTTGGTAGGTCCTGGGTTCGAATCGCGGATGCGCACTGCTGAGGAGTCCCACAATAAAACAAAACGGCCGTCCAGTGCTTCCAGGTTTTCCATGGTAGTCTAGCTTCAATTGACTCATGATTTCAACTATATAAAATTACTAAAATCTCCACAAAACCCCTTCTGATAACTGTATTATTCAAATGTTGACAAGTTTGCATTATAGTATCTTAAAACCAGATGAATTTACTACGACATTCTATTGGCATATGATTCTTTTTACTACAAGTTCTATACTATTTACAATACATTGAAGCAATCAGATATTGGTCAAATGATTAGTGCATATGACGGGCCAAGAAATGCCTTACATAACTTAGAAATGAGACACTATCGGAGAATTTATTTTAGAAGGGGCTCTGCAATAAAATCTTCCCTTCTACTATAGATATTTCACTCGTATAGCTGCTTGGACTTATGCAACCTTGAGTACCAGCATCAGTATCTGTTATATCTAGAGTTTAGATTCTTGATATACGGCGAATAACTTGAGCACTTGAACGCTAGAACCCTCCAAGTCGTAAATGAGAAGATAGACGACAAGTGAAAGGAATGTTATTCCAAACAGTGTCAATTATAGTACAAAACTGTCAGTTATTTATAGTTTTTAGTAAAAACGAAATCATCATTACAGTCCTCCAATCGACATTCAGAGGGTTATTAGCATTTGTCCAATAGGGGATCTACACGTCAAAATTCTGGAATATTCTTCCAAACGTTGACTAAATAGAATATCTTTGGCTGTTTCTAAGCTTCTGAGAGCTTCAGAGTATCCGACTCCCATATCACAAAATTTTATAGATATCACTGAGAGCAACTATATTCAATGAAATTTATTTAGTAATTTAAACACATAAATATTGGTACAAAGAAGCACCAGATACATATGCGACACACTAATCTCATTTGATTTGTGTGAGGTCAGCGATACTGCCCAGATGCCCATACTGATGCAGATGGTTTTCTTAGGGGGCCACACTCGGATCCTTTGACCTAAAGATCTGGTCCATAAGACAGTGGAGCATCGTAAGGAGATCAGTCCAATGGTAGTCGGTGATCAACAATTGATTCATACACCATTTTTTTCCCTCAGGATACTGGATCCCATGTGGACCATTGGATTGCGATTAGGGTTTCCGAACTCCCCTAGGTAGACCTCCGTGTCCACCAACCCAGTTAAAGCGCCGGATATTTGCTTTTCGTCCTCTCAATTTTGTAAACAACACCCCCGCCAATGTATGAAGGCAGTGAGTAGGACTTCTGTGACAGAGGCTATATACGCGTGTCCATGTAAGAGCGTTTGGAGAGGGAGAGCGAACTCTACCGACTCTCGGTTGTACCAGGGCATTCGGGGGCAATGAAATAAAGATACATTCAAGTAAGATATATACATAACATAAATCTATAAAATTTTTTCTCCTTTGAAACATATTTTTCATCCTTTTCTTTTTCTTTGTTTTCTTTTCTTTTTTCTTTCCATATCATTTAGGTGGTCTATTATATATGTTCCCATTAATTAATAGTTTTGTTCATATTATTATGTATATTTATTATGGTTTAACATCTATTGGTTTATATCAATATTTATGGTGGAAAAATTATCTTACTATAATACAAATGTTACAATTTTTATGGTTTATTATACATCAAGGAAAATTTCTTTTATTTTATAAACAATGTAAATTTCCTAAAATTTTCCCATTCATTATATGTTTATATTCTTTATTATTTTTTTTATTATTTTTAAATTTTTATATTAAAGCATATTGGAAAAAAGAACGTTTAATTAAAAAAATTAAAAAAAAATAAATAAAGAAAAAAAATAAACTAAAAAAAAATAATATAATATGAAAATCAATAATAATAATAATATTAATAAAAATAATAGTAATATAAATAATAATAGTAATAATAATAATAATGATAATAATAGTGATAATGGTTATAGTTATAATAATTATGGCAATAATAATATTAATAATAATAGTAATAATAGTAGTGATAATAACAGTAATAATGTAAATGATGATAATAATAATAATAATAGTAATAATAATGATAATAATACTACTAATAATAATAATAGTAATAATGATAGCAATAATGGTAGTAATAATAATAGTTATAATAGTAATAGTAATGACATCAATGATAATAATAATGATAATACTAATAATAATAGTAGTAGTAATATTAGTAATAATAATAGTAATAATAATAATCAATTTATTGATTTAATTAAAATAGAGAAATAAATTTCAAAGAAAAAAAATTATTGATTAAATGGATTTGTTTATAAACTTGATCGATAATTGAACGTTATTAGTCATATTTAATAATAAATATATAATCATTGTGATTTCATTTATATGTATTAATTACGCTTGTTACCCCTTCATAAGGAAGAGTACATAAGGAAGAGTACATTATTATTATTATTATTATTATTATTACTATTATTATTATTAGTGACTGTATGTTTAACTTGAACTGGTCAATTTTCAACTTTGTATGATAAATGTCAAGTGTCGAAATATACATGTATGTATATTACTTATGCTTGTTACCCCTCATAAGGGAGAATAAGTTACCCACCAGCTTTCAGTCTCTCTTTCTCTGTCTCTAGACAATACTTTCTAATTGTTTTTAATTGTTATTCATTCTTTTTTGTTTGATGTCTACTTCCAATTCATGATGTAAAATGTTTCATAGTCTTTCTCTTTTGGTTTCTCTTTCCGTTCAGGATTTAAAGTTTGCTTTGTGATGAAGATTGATGTATGTTCTATTTACACTTCTAGAGTCTTTTGCTAGTTTCATCTTTAGCTTGAAACTAGTTTGTTCTCTTCCACAGTAGATTGCTTCTGATGATATCCGACTACAAAAAAATATACAATTTATGGTTATCATTTGTTGTGCGTCTTCTTTTTTTAATCAGTAGCAAAACTAGTCGATTGAGCTGATATGGCTCCTTCTATTGTTAATATCCAGTGAGAAAATGGGGATAGTAACCAGATATACTTCATGTGAATTCATTGTCATTTTAAATAAAGAAAGAAAAACTCAGAGTATTATATATAATCATTAGACTGTGGTGGTCGATATTCGATATTATCCCTAAACTTCGTATATTGTTCGTCCTGATAACTGTTACTCGATAACATCCTGAAGGTGTATAAATCAGAAGGCAAAGATGAAGGGTTGATTTGGTTTATTATTGGATCACACACAGATATCCAATATTACAGGCACGTTAAGCAAGCATGAAAGAGTGGTGCCTTAAAGCAGGTGAGTGAGCGTGAGAGTCGAATGAGCGAGTAATCAATCGATCAAGTTAGCGAGTATAGTACAGTGTAGTGCAGTGACCACGATTAAGATGTCCATATATTAAGATATATATATATATACAAATGGAAATGCATGAATCATCAAATCAATTAGGCGATTAATAGTAAGGCTAGCGGAATGAATACATGCGTAGGCAGTAAGCAATGCTCAAGCGTACATAATAAAGGTACAATAGTATAGATAGGTTGTTGTTGTTGTTGTTGTACGAATGACCGTCCGTTAAATAAGTTAACGAAAGGGCTTAGCCAAATTAGATGTAAACAAACTCAATTGTATGTGAGCTGCCAAAAGACTACCATAAGGCTGTACATCTATGACTTATGAATAGTACAACAGAGAGTAATGAGCAAATAATTGACTAGGATGATCATTCCAGAACAGTAAGACAAACGTATAGTTAATAAATTTATAAGAACTTTCGTCTAAATTAGATCAAATAGTTTCACAGTATTTGAGCGCCGAGTTGATGTAAGACATTTTAAATAGGAATAATATATTTATAAAATCTCAGCGAATGAATTTGAAGTAAATTCAACGTTTCGCCTGGCCATCTAGTCCAAGCTTTTTCAAGGAAATATAATCAAACATCAAAATTACCGAATATAAATAGGTATCTGGTTCTCCGGTTCATTGTATACTGAATAGGTCATCCAATCAACGTTAAAAATGTCTAAACTAGGTATATGTATTAGTGTGTAAGAGACTTGTGATGTGAAATGATAAGTGTTAAGATAACTTGATGGAGTTTTGTTTTTTGAGCTGGATGGTTTGGTCGTGTAGCTTTCATCGTCCTTCTGAACGACATCATCAGCACAAACTTCGGGTGTTAAGATTACATATTGTATATATACGTAAGTGATGAAAACATACAATTCCCAGTTAGTGAGAAAAATTAATCTATGAAGAAAAGAACTCAGTTAACATCAATTGTCAAATGCTTGAAATGTTATATAAATTGCTTGGATAAATTATCGTTAAAACTACAACTTAAGAAATGAATATTATCAATGTGGGGTTGGTGAGATTGTTTTTTTTTAATGAGATCATCAATCGATGAATGTTAAACCACTATTGAAAACCTGAAAGTATTGAATGGCCGTTTTTGTTCTAACATGGGACTCCTCAACATTGCACATCTACAATCCCGCTACAGGATTCGAATACGGGATCATCAGTCTCGCTTGCGAACACTTAAACTCTAGACAACTGAGCTATCATCCAACGGTGTTAATGTCTGACTTCAATCAATCCACGAGATCCCGCGACCATCTTCCATTGTCTGCAACAGACAACCATGATACTGCATGTGGGGTTCGAAACCAGGACTTGCTTTAAGATGGATTTCCTCGAGTTCTAGCGAGAAGCTGTAGCCAGTGAAGTTCAACTGTGCCTGTTGTAGAGGCAGTTACTCACTAAAAACAATAGTGGACGGTCACGAAACATTGTGGATTGTTTAAAGTTGGACATCAACACCACTGTATGACGGCTCAGTTGTCTAGATGTTAGGCGTTCGTGAGTAAGATCGAAGATCCTTTATTCGAACCCCGTGTGCGGGATCATAGATGTACACTACTGAGGAGTCCCATACTAGGCTGAGACGGTCATCCAATGCTTTCAGGTTTTCCACAATGGTCTATTATTGATCTCTTCATGTTATTAATCTAATCTCAACAATCTCCAAAACCCTTTACTAATCATAATAATTTTTTCAATTACATTGAACTTAAAATTCTTCACTATATTCTTATACACACAAATCAACAAATTTCAACTCATCAGGTCATGTTCCTTTTTTCTTGACCTGAATTCAATGAACACTTTTCATTTAAAACATTGATTCAGATTTCATTGTGTCCAACATATAGAAACAATAATAATCAATGTTCACATGTACACACATACACATACACATACATGTGTACCCCCTAATAAGATATACACAAACAAATACAAATTATTAATATGAATTAGTTAGTTACTAGTTATTGAATATTTATCTTATAGAAACCATGACAACTATAAGTTCAAACTGCCAACGAAGATATAATAAATTTTATAATTTAAAAATGATCATATATATGAATGAACATGTTCAATGGATAATTTCTAATGATAGATAATCTTAATAGTTGAATTCATGAGTACCTCTAATCACTGAATGATTGTTTCATTCTAGTATAGGACAACTTAGCAGTGAGCATTCATGATCTCGAACGTGGGAGTTGAATCAAAGACTTTCGGTCTGGGATGCGAATAGTTAACTTTTAGACTACGGAGTCAGTAATGAATGGTGTTAATGTTTAACTTCAATTGATCCATGATCTTGCTCAACCTCATCCATCGATTATCTGAGGTGGGTAACTTTCTCTACACGACATACCCGACATTGGACTTCATTGGTCACAGCTTCTCATTAGAATTCCAGGAAATCCATTTTGAAACTAGTCACTGTTGAGCACATAATTATTTGTACTTGTAAACTGTATTTCGATGGATATTAAATACGTTTTGACTTAAACATTTGGTATGATAAATATTGGCAGACATAACTGTATTCCATTTGTAAGAATTAGTAAAGTATAAAACTTTACAAAGATTTCACTCGTCGATATATTCGACTAAAGAAAGAACGACAGACATGGAACAAGTCAGTAAGTCAATCACAACGTGAAACCTGTTCATATGTACATCTGTTCAAATCCCAATACCCTGTTAACTTAGAGAGATCAAATTGTCAGGTAAAATCTCAAAAGAGTGTCAGAGGTTATATGAAAGACTAAGCATCAAAGATATGTTTCGAAAAGTAAATATAAGTTAGTGAAATAAACACACAAAAAAGGTTGTAATAAATTCAGAAGCTTATATATATATATATATATATATATATATATATATATTACTTACGCCTGTTACCCCTCGTGAAGGAGCATAGGCCACACACCAGCATTCTCCATCCAACTCTGTCCTGAGCCTTCCTTTCCAGTTCTTTCCAGTTGTTATTCATCCTTTTCATATCTGCTTCTACTTCCCAGAGTAATATGTTCTTTGGCCTTCCTCTTTTTCGCTTCCCTTCACCATTCCAAGTTAGCGCTTGCCACGTAATGAAGTTTGGTGATTTCCTTAATGTACGTCCTACCCACTTTCAACGTCTTTTCCTAATATCCTTTTCAGCTAGAAGCCGGTTTGTCCTCTCCAATAAAACGCTCTTGCTGATAGTATCCGGCCAGTGAACGTTGAGTATTTAGCGTAGACAACTGTTTATAAATACTTGTACCTTCTTGACGATGGATGTAGTAGTTCTCCACGTTTCGGCTCCGTACAACAGAACTAACTGTCTTGACGTTCGTATTGAATATTCTCACTTTGAAGTTAGTCGACAGTTGTTTTGAGTTCCATATGTTCTTCGATTGTAGAAATGCTGTCCTTGCTTTGCCAATCCTCGCCTTTACATCTGCATCCGATCCTCCTTGTTCATGAATAGTGATTCCCAGGTACGTGAATGTTTCCACCTCTTCCAGAGTTTCTCTAACAAGTGTGACTGGGTTGGTGTTCTCCGTGTTGTATTTGAGGATCTTGCTTTTTCCTTTGTGTATGTTGAGGCCTATTGATGCAGAGGCTGCTGCTACATTAGTTGTCTTCATCTGTATTTGTTCGTGTGCATAAGATAGGAGAGGTAGGTCATCTGCAAAGTCCAAATCGTTTGATTGATTCCGAGATGTTCATTGTATTCCATGCTTTCCGTCAGATGTCGAGGTCTTCATAATCCAGTCAAGCACTAGAAGGAGGAAGGTGGAGAGTAGACAGCCTTGTCTGCCTGAAGTTCTCACCTGGAAATGCATCTGTCAATTGTCCACGACTTTGCGTATATGTATATATATATATATATATATATATATATATATATATATATATATATATATATATATATATATATACTACACTGAAATAATGAACAGATCAGTGTTACACAATGATATCTACTTCTGAGGATTCCCATACTAGAACAAAACGGCCGTTCAGTACTTCCAAGTTTTCAATGGTGGTCTAATATTGATCGGTTCATGATTTCAATGAAGTTCCACAGTCTTCACAACCCCATGCTAAAAACTATAACTACATTTGACTCAATGATTTGATAATATTTGCATTGAATAAATAAATTCACTATCAAGATGATTGTTGTCATAGTTGTTCGAAGAAGAACTTTCGACTCATTCACACGAAACAAAAGAAGATACCCATGTTTTGAAAAGTTCAAATTGCTTACTACAACATCTATACGTAAACATATCAACATTAGATATCTCAGCTGTTGACTTAATGTAAAATAAATCAACGAACAAATATGAGATTAATATAGTAATCTATGTTAGTTCTATTCATACTTAGTTAATATAAGATATATATGTATATAATAGATAAGTCAGATTACAAGACATGTCATTAAAGTAAGCCTCTGTGTCGGAGAATTCAGCGGAAAGAATTATCTTTTGGACGATAAACTAATTCAAGCCCGGACTCTGAGTACAAAAACAATACGTCAAACCTCTCATTCTTCCTTGGCCCTAATTCCCTTCTCCTATGTGCTTTAATCTTGTTTTGTATCTACTATTATTATTAGTAGTATGTACTCTGTTAAACCACAATTAGTTATTATTATCAGCTAACAATTTCGCATGTTTATCATGGCCATCATGTTTCCCATTTCTTCTTCATATCTGTTAAATGAACAATGATCTCATATTTCTGATTCATAAATTATTTTCATCTGCCTATTCTTCTCTTACCTCCTGATTATTACGTAATCTTTTTTTAGATATTTGATATCACGAATTACATTATGATCTTGATGTGTGGGCAAGAATGATAATGATTGGTTGTTTGTTTAGTTAGACTTGTAGATAGTCTGACTGCCTTTAGATGAGTTAGATATTTTCCTATTCTTATTATCATTATTGATTCTTGTTGGATTGTGTCGGCTTGTTGTCGGTTTTTGGTGTGGGAATATATTTACGTTCTAGACAGGATTGTCACGTGTTCTTGATATGAGTTGTGTTGAAGTCCTTTAGAATATACACTGGGAGGGAATCTAGTGTAAATATCCGTCTAAGGTAAATTAATGTCCCGTTCATAAAGATGAAAGAAAAGCGAGCGTTATAACAGATCCAATCACTTATATCCTTCTCTAAACTTATATATTTACCAAACAACTATAAATACAAATGTACAGCTTAAGTAAAATGACTTTGTCGAAAGGAATTCTCTTTATTTTCTTCGGTGACGCAGTTTTCATTCTCCAGAAACGTATAAATATTCAACAAGGTTAACATTTTGAATTTCCTCCACACCTGTCATTACTCTACTTATCTTTATATAATATAAAGTAGTTTGTACATCGATTGTAAATAATGATTAATATTGGCTATCTGGACTCGGTACGTAGGTCGATAACGTGATGGCGTTTAAAGCAAACGGTAACTAGTTTGAGTCCTGGAGTTTATATGAACTCTGTAATCAATTAACTCATGCTTTCAACTATGAAAATACTAAATCTCCACAAAAACCCCTTCTGATTACAATCATATGCTCACTAGTGACTGACGTCAAGAGATAATTCCTTGAGTTCTAGTGAGAAGCAGTGACCAGTGGAGTTCAAACCACGTCTGTTGTGAGATATCAACTCACTGAAGACAATTAGTGAACGGTTGCTCAAATTCGTGGATTGGTTGGAGTTAGACATTAACACATTTGGATGACGGCCGGCTCAGTGGCCTATTGGTTAAGTGCTCTGGTGCGAGACTGGTAAGTCCTGGTTTCAAACCTCGCTAGACGGGATCGTGGTGCGCACTGCTGAGGAGTCCCACAATAGGACGAAACAGCCTTCCAGTGCTTCCAGGTTTTCCTTGGTGGTCTAGCTTCAATTGACTCATGCTTTCAACTATGAGAATACTAAATCTCCACAATAACCCCTTCTGATCAAAAGTTTAGAATAAAATCAAGTTATACTAAGTTATGAACAACCCATCTAAATACATTATAACTATCAGGAACAGATTAATCAAACAACCCTTTGCTCTATCAGTAAAAACCACAAGAAAAAAGAAAGAGAAGAGAAACTTTCAGTGTTTCCATTCCTTAAATCATCAAGATGATGTGAAAAGTTAATTGACCATTCTATCTATGTATATGCATACATATAAATCTATATGTAGATTATAATCACTATGGTAAACCTAAGTTGCTTTTAACAACTCTGTTAAGATTCAATTCATTGAAAATTAGGTTAAAAGTTCTTTATTACTAAAATAGATTTCCATTATAATATTGTAATTCTTTTTCTGTTTATTCATTTACAAATGGAAATTATAAAGTTTAATTAAATTCTTGATATAATAATGAGGCAAAACTACAATTTATGAATCAACCAATCAGATTTATGATAAAAGGTCATGGGATTTTGGCGCAAAATTCATTCATTTTAGCATTATAGTTGATGTCAGTTTGTGGTAAAAAACCTGAAATCTAATTCTTAACTCAGACCATCAACAGTAAATCATAATCTTTATTCTTCAAACTGGTTCTTAATCAACATTTAGCCCTATCATGTAGGCGGACTTTCTCAAGGTCATTTTAGTGTCACTCGAAGGTCGGTCATAAATTACAGACTCAATGATAACTGTTCTAGAACATTATAGAGTATTGAAGTGAGTCTATTTGATAAGTTTTGATGGTTGAACGCTATACTCGAATCCTAAGCTAGTCTTGTACCCCCAAGCTAGAACTACACAGCGACTTGAACACGAGAGAAAAGGCACAAAATATGCGGGAAGCACTATAGCTCCAAAAGTTCATTTATGTACAGAAAATAAGGGGTTTTTATAGTATTTTAGAATCCTTGGGTTCTCCTGAAAATTCTGGAATACTACTAAACATAGTTACAGTGCAGTAATCAGAACCTCTACATGTGACTTTTCATTACTAGTCAAACGCTGATTGGATAAAATGCTTCTTAATGTTTCCTGAGCGTGTCATGTCTAATATGAGAAATTTTCAGGATCATCCCAACACTACTGCTCTATGGTACCGCAAATATAAATTCATTATCATTCTACTTAACAGAGCACTTACTTGCTGAATCAAAATGATTCACATGATTTCTGAAAAAAATTACAATTTAACTTACAGGCGGTATTTGTCTCATATTAACCCTAATTGGGATAAAGCCAGGAAGTATTAAACAACAATTTCGTCTCTAAGTAATGTGAAACACACTAACAATACAATTCGCAGTATTGCCCGACCAGCATTCATTGCCATTTATGATATGTGTCTAATACCCCGACATAATTGAACCTCACCAAGTACAATATCGTAATCGAACACCGAAAATTATCTTCAAGGAACTAATCACCAGTGAACATAAGATTTTTGTTATTAGTGTAAGTGTTGTATCCCGAAGAGAATTACGAATGGTAACTTTTGAGGACTATTTATTGGCCAATATAATATGTATATTTCCTATTGTAATTAACCTAATCATATTCGTTTCCTCTTATCATTCACTTTATTTTGACCTTTGAACTATTATTATACGATCCTTGAGTTATCACCAGTTTATTGATTACTATTCACAGCCACATTCGGCTAAATATTGTACAAATGTTATTATCTATTTTATGGGTCGATATGGTTTGTTTAGTTGGTATATAAACTCAGTATGTTTGAAATACAATAATTCATGCCACTGAGGCTGTTATTGGTGTTTTGGGCTTAACTAGTTGGGCTAGGCAGATCGCAGGACCGGTTAGCACTCTAGTCTGCTCGTACGGGTTTCGTGTGTCACTGTTCCATTCGATAATTCGCTGCTCTCTAATTGATGGTCTCATCACCTCACACATCAACTAGGCATCCACTCGGTCACAAGATATAACAATTACCACAAATAAATTAACTACTTCTATGAATTCGGTGTTCATCTTGTTGTGCTACCGAGATATGGCAACTTGGACCGATGCATATATGTGCTTGGTCCTACGTTGTAGCTGACTGACTGCTCATTAATGATAGAGTATATTCATAGTCTACATCCATATCTGATCATATGTCTTCGAAGCATGACCTGTATATTTCAAGGTCATCGAGTTGGCCATTATGAGGTTACACTAAGAGTAGTACGTGAGTATGGTAAGTCCGTTGAAGATGTATCATATATATATATATATATATATATATATATATATATATATATACGAATTGAGAAGCTTAGAATGTGGGGGGAAGATATATATATATATATATATATATATATATATATATATATATATAGTTACAGACAGTCTGGATCGGGTTGGTGTGCTTATCGTAACCGATGGTTGGAGATATTGAGTGAAATGATTAGGAATCATCGTTAATAGATCGAGTGCATCCACTTTTTATCTTCCCCCCACATTCTAAGCTTCTCAATTCGTTGGAATGTTTCCTCATTTCATTAATTTATATTTTCTTCTCAAATCGTATCTTCGATGCCTAATATTTACTGTTATCACTAATGCTGTTACTACCTTTATTACTCTAAGATTTACCCTAATAACTTCATCCCGCTGTGCTGATGAGGTATGTTAACTTGAACCGATGTACATATGTATCAGGTACTACGTTGCGCTTGCTTGACTAACCATCCCACTCAAACTCTCTAGAATAGTAGAAATTCAAGGAACTTGTTTTGTTAGCTATAATAAACAGGCCTAACCGTTAGATCATGATAGTATTTACGACGTACAGTCAAATGATAAACTTCAACAAAACGACTTACTTCAGAATTCCCTTCAGAATTTATACAGGATGATTGATTGTGGTTATTGATATTCTCTTCATTATCTGATGACGACGATGACAGCCTTTTAGACGGATGACCATTTGCCAAATATCGACCAATCCATACAGTTAAAAAGGAACTGAATACCTTTCATGAATAAAAATTGACGAATTAATGAAAAACAGATAAATATCCATGAATTGAAGGGCATCTTCTGATAAGATAGCAATGTAAAGTGTGATTTAATGATGTATTAAATTAAAATCACTAATTCATTGGTTGACTAAACATAATAAATCCCAATTCAGTATTAAAAGAGCGATTTAATAATAATGTTAATACAAACGAAGTGTAGACTATGAATATCCTCTATTATTAATGATCACCTTTCCCAGCTATAAAGTAGAACGAAATGAACTGCTATTGAGCAGTAAATTCGTCCTTTGGTTAGCAAATTAAAATCTTACATATGACACAAATGGGGGAAGTTGGGAGATCAGCTGTTAGAGGAATGAGGGCAGTTATCAATTCCCGGTTGCCCACAACGTGGAAGGGTTCTTCTAGAGGTACCTGGAAAAGAAATTGGATTAGAAGTGGTCTTAGTGACCTGAGAGCGTGATCGCAGTGCCCAAGGGACAACTGCTTGAGGTCGGTCACATAATAACTTAGATCAGTGAATAAGACGAAATTTCGATAGTTATAGTGTGTTATTAAGCTGTTTTAATTTAAAGTTTCGTTTACTTTATTAAATCTGATTGGACGACCATTGAAATCCAGGAAACATTGGATAGTTGCATTGTCCTAATATAAGATTTCCCATCAACTTCACTAGAGATCGAACCTAGGGTCTTTAGGCCCAGCACCCAGTGGAAAAACTACTCAGGGGTCAATAGATAGATATTGACCTGTAGTAACGCTTCCTAATTATTACTGGTCGTCTAATCACATTCAAACTGTGATGTGAAACAATTTCCCTAACGCTATAATAATAATAAATCTAAATTTATAGAATACATGAAGTTTGGTTAACAGTTAAATCAATGACCTCATTTTTGTTCTATTAAGAACTTATTAGCTGGATGTACCTATATTAGAGAGTTGATGTTTATTCCAGGACTCGGACCCAGTACTGTTCGCTTATAACATGGATGTTATACATTTAACTAATGGGTACGAATTCCTCTACTAGTGACATTCCATCTATTCTCAGTGGTCTTGAGTGCTGTTAGGGGTATGAGGGAAGTTATCACTTCCCGGTTGCCCACATCGTGGAAGGGTTCTTCTAAAGGTACATGAAAAGGAAATTGGGTTAGAAGTGGTCTTAATGAAATGAGAGTGTGACCGCAGTGCGCAAAGGACAACTGCTTGAGGTCGGTCACACATGACCTTTTTGTGGGTAGTTTTTTTGTTAGCTCCGTACTTGTTGGGACCTTACCACCGGAGACGGATATCCGTGGGATAAAACGGGGTGTGAATTTATAGGGTCGACCTTTTCTAACCCCACCCCTCCTTGTGGGAAGGCAGCATCGCTGTCATGCTGGTTGTCTGAAAGAAACACCTTACTGCTGTCACACCTCTGTACAGTCAGCAGTACGACTTCGCCTTCGGACCTTGGGTTTGCTGCTTTTAGTCTCACCGCTCTTCAACCGACCTGTCTGGCATGGTAGGACCTTGGGGAACGATTGTTTCAGCCAGTATAGCTCGATTGGTTCATCACGATAGGCAAGCCCGACCACCACGTCAAGGTAGCAGCAACGGTCGGGAATTCGCTAAGCCCGACGTGATTCGGACACGCAGTCATCTGATCTAGAGTCAGACGCGCTACCGTTGCGACACGAGCTCGCCAAAATAAATTGGGGTTTCTGAATGTATGTTAAGTTTTTGTCAGACGTAAGCCAATCTCGAACCAACCTTTTGAATTTGTACGAGTAAATTCTCATTCCAAACATGTTGAAGTTATTGCTTGAATCGGTATGAAGATTTGAATTTTTTCAGTATCTTCATCAAACAAGGCTATGTTGTCTGCATATTCTAGACCAAGAAATATATCACCTTTTGAGAGATCGACCCCTGAAAAGTTAGACGACGAGAAAGTCATCTTCCAAAGGATTTTTTTTAAAAAGTGAGTGAAGGGGACAACCCTGATGAACACAACTTGAATTTAATCATATATATTTGAATGTTATTTACATTTCCAAATGTGCAAATTCAAATTTTGTGCTTCTTCACGTAAAAGGTCGAGTATTGATCTATTTCCATGATCATTTTCACAACCAGTTTAGTTATCCCTTTTACATGTTGTTAAATTCCTGGTACAAACTGTTCGAATTTCATATTTCACACGACGGTGAACAATCCATACTTCATTGTATGGTACTTTGTACATCTCTAAATATTCACTTTTTTTGTTATTGATAATTTAGCCATTTCATTGCTAAAAAAACATCAACATCCTTGTTACCTTTCTGCTTATGTAATCTAATTTTATTCCGATGTAGAGTAAAGAGAATATTTATCTATAGTGTAGGTCATTACCACTAAATGATTATATAAATAGTATCATACAGAACCCAAAGGATTTCTTGAGACATGACATTTAGATCAATTAGCAATCAATATACATAGCAACAATGACTAATCAATGAACACATAAGGAAAAGGTTTATTAATCGCAAGCTAAGAGGTCAATCAATGAAGACGGTCAACATGATTGTAAAGGTAAACCAAGAGGAACAAAACCTATGAAGACAGCTCATCGACAACAAAGTCATCGGAATGAACCAATATGATAATTACGGTACAGCTAGAATGACAATGAAAATTCCCCAGTTAAATCATCTAACTAGAAGAACTCAGCACTACCAAACTAATTTGAAAGTGTGCTCAGAAAAGAACACACACAATCACAATTTGACTAAAATTAATTAATCGCAAATTATTTCTTATCATATTCTCTGACAATTGTAACTATGATCAATATCGAATTCAGTGATTTTAAAACGAACTCCCATTTATCAGTATAAGGTTATGAGAATCACTGAGTCCTATTAGATCCCGACTCAATGGTCCAGAGGTTAAACGTTCACGTTCGGAAACAAGGCCCTGGGTTTGATTAATGAGTGAGGGTCGTGGATGTGCACCGATGAAGAGTCTTATGTTAATTTACTGAAATGTTTAAGCAAATAGTTAAATTTGATTTACATCACAGACACTAATTCTAACTAGAAAACTACTGGAAAACAATGAGCAGTGAATAATTCTGTTTCATTCTAGTAGTAAGCATCCATGATTCCGCATGCGTGAATCGAAACCAGGATATTCCGTCTCGCACACGAATGTTCAACATATAAACCACTAGGCCAGCATCCAACGCTGTGAATATTTAATTTCAATCAATCCACGACATTTTGCCTCCATTTTCCACTGTGTTCCGTGGATAACTGCCTCACATCTGACACGCTTCGAATCCACTAGTCTCAGCTTCTCATTACAACTCTGAGAATGACCACTCGAAACTAGTCTCTCGTGAGCAAATGATAATTTTCATTATATGTTTGTGAGGATTGTTGAATTGCATTGAATTGGATACCGATTCAGTGATCTAAAAGTTAATTGTTCGCGTGCGTGACTGGAGGTCGTTGGTTCGATTTGTGAGTGTGGGACTGTGGATGTGTTTTGATTAAGAGTCTCACAGTGAGAGGAAACGGCCGCTCAGTGCTCCCAGGTTTTCAACGGTGATCTAGCTTGAATCGGTTCATAATTTTAACAAAATCCAACAGTTTCCAAAACCGTATATTAAAAATTTTCATTTCAGTTAGGAATATTAAAACGCTCCTAAAAGTTCCATTTTATCATTCTATCTTATTTGTGTATGGATTATTAGTGTTGAAGAATTTCACCACATTAGTCATTCGATCAGCTTAGTTCGAGTAAATCTCACTTCTCAGTTGATTAATAATATTGTACGATCGCCACAATCCACGGGTCAACGGTCTTACAAAAATCAATACAGTTAAACACCGATCACTAAAATATCAGGAATTCTTTTCAAAGTATACCATCATCGGTATGTTATGATTTTCAGTGATTCCAATGAGAAAATAGAGTTAACCTGAAGAAAATGTATGTTATATTTGTAACTACATATTATGAACAATACAGTTCTCGAGTGGAAGCTTGCCTTTTGGCAACTATATTTTCTCCACGAGTGTCTTCGTCAGCATGTTCTACCAACAAGTGTAAGATATACACCTCCAATCAACTGCCCATTGGGGTGGAGAATAGCCGAGCAAAGTTGAAGAAAAATGGTACACCTAATGATAACGGATGCACATTACAGGATCCACAAATACTAACATGTCATAGAGGATCACAAAATGAAGCTACAACGGACACTCACATCAGAACACTTGGAAATCTTGTCAACAGCCATCGAAATACCATGCAAGCGATACAGAGAAAAAAAGAAGAAACGTCCTTAAAAAGAAAATAATCAAAATCTCAAAGCCAACCATAGAAGGAAACACAAACTGCATGGTCAACCTATCAAAACAACCACTAACAAACATAGAAGAACACCTACTCCGAAAGGGATTAAACTACAATACAAGTGACACCTAAAAACTAGAATTGTTTGCAGCACTAGAGTCATCACTCAAAACTTCCGGAATAAGTGAGGAAACACAACAAGAAATAAGAAACTATAGTACCACTAACTCAACGGATGAACGGCAACAACCAACTGACTTCAGAAGAACAAACAGCTTTGAAGAACAATACAGTACATGTCGATGCATTTACATATGAAAATTAATAAAGGGTAAAAATGACAATAGGAAATAAACGAAGTGGAAAACAAAGTATTGTGAAAAGAATAAACAGTTTTCACAATATCGTAGACCCTTGAATGTGTAGAGGATTAATTCCTCTATATCTGACTCCAATAAATAAATAATATCCCGCTAACTGAATATTTACTGCAGGCTAAATCTCCTAGTAGAATTACGGGTTTACTCGAGATTATTCAAAAGCCTGAACACCAGTTATAGAGGTAGTTTATTGTTGAAGCTCGGTAAAAATCTGCAAGCGTACAGAAAGCAAGCACACTGGGAAAGCAAGCACACTGGGAAAGCAAGCGAGTGTGTGTGTGTGAGTGTTAAAAATCCATATATATTTATGAGTGTTAATGGTTGTGGATAAATTATTGATCGTCTTTGTTTACAACCAATGAGAGAACAGATTAAGGATTGATGTGCAGACACATGCGCTCAATCAGACTCACACATAAATTTACAAAGTGGATTAATTCATTCAGTATTGTGTGAATCTTCCCATTGATTTGTTAGGACTGCAACTGGTCAGTCTCTAATTGGCATATGTGATTAGTGTTCCAGCTGTCTTTGTCTTCTCTCTCTCTCGCGTGCTTGCCAGCCAATCAGGGATAGAATAGTTTTCGTCTCTCTACCCCCACTTCGAACTCACGCATATTAGCCTCAAGGTTAAGGCAGTCAGCCTATCGGTCAAGGTCTTAATCTACATTAGACAAGTCATACTCGGCACTAAAGTGGGTAGACAGATTCAAGGACGTAACACGTCAGATGCCAGCTAGTGGTCTAGAGGACAAGTGTCCACGCGTATGTCATTTTGATTTATTTCAGTGTATTCACCATTCTTTACGGAGAAGCTTTGGAAGATGTGAAAATCTTTACATATCTCAGCAGCACCATCGATCAACACGGTGGATTTGATACAGATGTGAGGGCGCGGATCGGTGAAGCAAGAGCAGCATATTTACAACTGAAAAACATCTGGAACTCAAAAAAATTGTCAACCAACACCAAGATCAGAATTTTCAATACAAATGTGAAGACAGTTCTACTGTATGGGGCGGAAACCTGGAGAACTAAGAAGGCCATCATCCAGAAGATACAGGTGTTTATTGACAGTTGTCTACGCAAGATACTGCGGATCCGTTGGCCAGACACTATCAGCAACATTCTACTATGGGAGACAACAAACCAGATTTGAGTGGAGGAAGAAATCAGAAAGAAGCACTGGAAGTGGATAGAACACACATTAAGGAAATCACCCAACTGCGTCACAAGGCAAGCCCTCACATGGAATCCTGAAGGTCAAAGGAGAAGAGGAAGACCAAAGAACACATTACGCCGAGAAATGGAGATAGACATGAGAAGGATGAACAAAAATTGGATAGAACTAGAAAGGAAGGCCGATGATAGGGTGAGTGGGTTGGAGAAAGCTGTTCGGCGGCCTATGCTCCATTGGGAGTAACAGGCGTAAGTAAGTAACATCTCAAACAGTGTTTTAGAATTAATAATGGTGAAGATTTATTCACGCTTTGTGCTTCACTTATATCATGAGTTCTAAAATTATCTTGTTTAAGTATATGAGTGTATATGTAAGTATACAAAGATGAGTGATATCCTTGACCTCAGTGGAAAAAATCATAGTGTTATTGATTTAGCAATGTAATTTGTTTACTATTGTGAAATGGAACGATACTATCATATGTCTTGAGAAGTAGTTAAGTATACAACTATACAACTATTCTTTATTAAGAGTGTTTTCATTATATGAAGTAATGAAACAACTAAAAGACTGGTAAAGACTAGTTGAATGAAAAACAGCTAACTTGTTCTAGTCTATGACTATTGACCGAGAGCGGCTCATGATAAACTAATGAGTAGTAGATTGAACTTAGAAAATTCATGCCTTTCAGGGGTACGTTATACAGTTGAAGCTATAGGAGAGATAAGTCTCCGGTCGAATGGCTTAGTAGTAACGTCTCAAACTATGATGGTAAATATTGTGAGTTCGGTTAGGTGTTACTGCAGTGATATCAGGAGCTTGCCTTTGGTAACTGGCAAATAGCACACAGTTGGCTATTCATAATATCATAATGTCTCCTCCACTGTTGACTATTACATAATATGCCTAAAATTATAAATGCAACAAAGTAACTTACCTAAATAGAGTAGTGAGGACAAAAAATAAGACACAATATGCATGCATGGTAGGTTACATTCCCAGTACGACCACCATCTACAAGTGATCCTGTGACGATCAACAGAAAAAGCATGATAATTTAAAATGCTGATCCTGGTTTTATCAGTAATTACTTATACACACACACACTTATGTTGGTAGTTATTTTCCTTATATTTATAGCATGCACTTTACAGCACAACTTTTCCAATTTCTTGGTTATGCTAAATCTATGACTCCCAGGATATCGGTTATACGCCCAACAAAAGATTGAATGAATTTTCTTTCAGAATTACATGATCTCCTCGAGTTATAGTTAATCATAAAACTGGCAGTACAACAGTGTTTGTGTACGGTTTTGGAAGATACTAAGTCTTATCCTTCAGTGATGTAACGTACTCTCATTTCAGACTCGCAACTTAAATATTTACACCTAAAGTAACATAGAGATTTTAATGACATAACTTACTCCTTGTTAGGAAATCTGGCACCACGAGTAGGATGCGAGATACTGAAAATACATTACTACACCAAATACTGATACTTCATTTTACCAAACCTATCAAGGTAACGGCTAGAAGCCTCTTCTGAAACTGAATCTCCATAGAATAGCTTTGATACGTCATGATTCGTTGGAAAACTTAACGGACATTGCAAGATTCATCTTGTAAATTAGATATTTCAGAAGTGGACATATCACTAGAGTAAACACTGAACAAGTAACGTAGTATTTAATAATGGGATACTTCATCAATTATTTGCATTTTTACAGCCGATCTTAAGTTTCAGTCAGTAGGGTCTGTTTCAGACACGTGAACTTTTGGTACATTTCCAGACTTATGACTCGATAATCCATTAAGACACGTGTTAAAGTTCTTGCCTGAACTGATAACGACATTGGTACTGTTCTATATTAGGTATGTTTCATATGATTAGGTCATAGTCCACAAAGAACTTCTAGAGATGAAAGAATCAGCATTGACCATGACTTAAGTCACATCAAGTACACTCAATGACTAACTAGAATTTCCTGCCCTATCTGTATCGGTAACATATGTTTCTTGTGATTTAGTTTACATATCATGATACTTAGCGACTACACAACAAATATGGTTATCGATTCTAATCACCTTAAGAGCTAGATATAGACAGCTTTCACTTGACTTCAATAAGATATAATAAGTGAAAGTATAGTATAGCTAAAAGTTTACAAAAAACGGAGTTGAATTTTCTATCATTTCATAGACAATCAGAAAACAGCATTCCTAAATGGATGGTTTATGAGAAGCATAACAATAATGCTATACAGCACGAACAGATTTAACATATTTATTGAACTTATTAAAGTATTCAACAGTTTATTCTGTCTGTCGATAGAAAAAAACAAATTCGCTTACATGGATGTAGACTGATCTATCTATTCGAATACTTGTAAGGTATCCGAATTGATTTTTAAGAGTCCCACATTATTCTTGATTATAGTTATCGTCACGAACTGATAACGTCCATAAAGTTCTTTGTTATTATTTAAAATGTTTTGAGCTTAGCTTAGATCAACTCATGAATCCAACTATTAGAATTAATACAGTCTCCGCAACCCTCCCCCCATCGTGCAAGTGGAGTCAACTGAAATCTGATTAGCTAATCCGCGAGACTGATAGGTCCTGGGTTCGAATCTCCCGAGGCGGCATCGTGGATGCGCACTACCACTGAGGAGTCCCACAATAGAACGAAACGGCCATCCAATGCTTCCAGGTTTTCCATAGTGGTTTGGCATATATTGACACATGATCTCAACTATATAAAATTGGTACTTTCAACTATTTATCAGTAGTTAAACTTATTTTACAAAATAAAAAAATTTTTTTTCAATTCTATCCATGCAGAAAGGAGTGAGTGACAAATTTCCATCAGTGATAGGCAAGGAGTGAGTATAAACAGTGTGATTTATGAACCAATTTATACTACAACCAACCGATCAACTAACTTACATAATAAAGTCCATAGAAATTTGAAATTGAGGAAATCGTAATGATGAGACTATAATTGATGGACGACCTTCGACAGACGCTAAAGTGACTTTGAGAATGTTGACCTACTTACTAGGGCTGCGTTACTGTTATTATGATTATTATTATTAGTAGTAGTAGTAGTAGTATTAGTAGTAGTAGCGGTAGTAGTAGTGTGGTGTGAGCTACTTATATCGATATAAGTAGTATGTTTGGTGAGTAAGGAATACAAGATCTGACAGCAGAATATTGAGAAGATCAAGAAGAGAAGAACAGAAATAAAAAGCAATTTGTGTGGAAATCCAGGAACAATGAAGCCTGAAGCAATTGAAGAACATTTTGCAAATAGTGTATCATAGCATGATTTTTGTGTTTTACCAATTAACGTTGTAATTTATGCTAAGTATTTAGTTGGTTGTCCTCACCTGTGTTCTCATTCACGACAGTAGTAGTGTAGTGGACAAAAGGACGAGTGGGGACAACCGAAAGTATTCTAGCGTATCATTACAGAGTATCTCATTCAAGTATGAAAACCATATAGTGAACAGTGGATTTGCAAAGTAACAATCAATTGTCTCAATTTGACTGTTTCTTCTGCGAATATCCGTCCATAGTCTCCGATTATAATTGATCATGCATTTTCGTACCAATTGCGTGCCCTTCCCGTTCTCTCCTTATCGATCTTCTACTGAAATACATTCAATGCCCGACCATTGTTATATACTACTTATGTGGATATCAGTAACCTGCACCCCAATAGTAGTAGTAGTAGCTCTATTCAATTTTATATTTTTGGTACAATATAGAAGTCTCAGTGAAAAGTATTTCAACATGCTTCCTTTCTTATTTCCTGATCGATTCAGATGGTAAACATTGAGTGATCGCCAGTTAGATGTTAGCATTTCAGGAATCGATTTCTGAATAATGTACACTCTTTTCAATGCATATTACCAGCCATCACGGTGTTACTGATCTGCGAATTGTACAGCTAAAGGTCCTAAACTTTCATAAAACGCTCCTGAATATATTATCCTATTAATAGACATAACGATATATTGAAACAAAAAACAGATAACTTGTTGAAATATTTAGATGGCAGGGACAGGCAGTCCAGATACTCAACCAGGCCGCCAATATGACCGTTATAAACATGTTTAAAGAATAAGGATTATGATTTACAGTTGATGGTTAGGGTTAGGAATTAAATTCATAGTTTCCATCACGAAATAAGATCAGCTAAAATGCCAAAACGCTATTTAGTCAAATGGATAAATGAATCTCGCGCCAAAATCCAAGATCTGTTATCTTAAATGTGATTGGTTCTTTCATAAATTATAGTACCGCCAGCATAATTACATTTTTCAAAACAATAGCGTAGTAAAAGTCATTAGTCAGTTATCGTTGTTATATTACTCAAAGATGCTAAAAAAATCTCATCTGTATCGATGAAATTTAAAGTTAAACTCGAATATTATTGAATAATTCATTCCTTTTCAGGTCTGGATATACAACAAAAACAACAACATATGCTCGTGAAATAAGGCTATATCGAGGCAATACGCACAGTATGCACATATGCCAATAAGAGACTGACCAGTTGCATTCCTAAATATCAATGGGAAGATTCAAACAAGTAATACTAAGTGAATTTAAGCTTCACCCCATTGCACAAGCAAGTTGCTATCAGGACTCAGTAGCTGAGTGGATAATGCGATGGCGTTTGAAGCGAAGGTACTGGGTTCGAGTCCTAGAGTGAACATCAACTCTGAGATGCAGGTACATCTAGCTGACGAGTCCCGAAAGGGACGAAACGCGCTTTGTCCTGGATTCCACTGCTAGCCACTATCCATCTTTGCTAACAACAAAAGTGTTGAATTTTCTTAGGATTGATATAGAAGTTGATCAATGTGTTCAACACGGATAAATGCTTCTTTATTAATTCAATACTACTTAATGAAGTTTTAAACCAGTTGTTGGATTAATCTAAAACTATGAAATAATCAATAAATTGTGCTCATATTACATATATTTTAGGTTGGTAAATAGAATTTCATATCACTACCAATATAGGTGACGATGGTGATTATGTGTATAGTTGGATTAGAAAAAGACTACGTTAAGTGATTGAAGGGGATCGATACGAATCCTTGGAATTAAACCTTGTTCTAGTTTGCAATTGTTAGCAAAATGTATCTAAACGAAGCTTATAACTATCCAACACCAAACTCAGTACATACACATGATCCTTAACCCTTTAGAAAAATGTAGAGAGTTAGCAACGCGATTAACAGAATTCAATCAGCAACACTAAGGAATACGCAAATGTAAAATTATTTGTTAGTGCGTTATTATTCAACATATAAATAAGTAAAGATCTTTGAATTAAAACGTTCTAGTATTCCGTTTAATTAGACATTTTTATTAATCTGTATAGCTGAATGAAACAGCTTGGTAATTAATAGGCCCAGATTCGGAACAGATTCTCCAAGGTTCGAGTGAGCAGAATCTGTGATTTATGAATCAAATCAGGATGGGATTGACCGAAGACATTAGTTAGACATCACACGATATTACGAACTGACCAAGCTGATTATTGTGCTCATTTTTAAGCTTAAAGTAACGGCTTAATTCCTTGTGAGGTAATAGATGAGTGATGGTCTCAAGTGCTATACAGATAACATTTTTATTTGATTTAGGATCCAATCAGATCCGCAAATTTTTAAAAATATACGACTACAGAATAAATTGTATTTTAGCTTTGTTGTTATCATTGTATTCGTTAACAAGGTTTGTTTTTCATAGTAATATGGGAATGGATAATGTAGATTTGAAGACGATGTTAGAATGACAGGGAACTGATGAGGATAGAATGATGAAGCCTTACACATGTCAATTTTACATATAGAGTTCTGGTTTAAAAAGATGAACTGTCGACCACTCTACAGTGCACAAGTTATTGATTTATGTACCCTTGGTATTAGTATTAATAATATTACCATTCTAGTAAACCAGTTTGTCCATCATCAGCAATGTAGGACCAAGTAGATATCTACATCGACTCAAGTTGCTAAATGGCATCAGTGCAGTGAGATGAAAGTATCAGAAGAAATCCGACAGATATAGAAATATTAGTAGAGTCAGTGAAAATAGAAAACATCGTGGGTTCCAGATCAAAGAATGAATCCACAGATTAAAATATCTAAGATAGTTTTAAAACTTACGATCAAAATAAAGATAAAGGATGAATAAATCTGCACTATTGTGAAGGATTTTTGTTGAGTCATATCCCCCATTGTCTCCAAGCCTTGATCACAATCATCACTTATGAATCACAATGACGTATTCTTTTTTCTGATGAACAAGTGAAGAATTTGATTGGTAATCCTATCAAATTATCATTTCTGACAGATGTGTAAGCAAGGAAAATAATGATTAGTTGTTTGCCTAGTCGGACTAACAGGTATTAGATGAGTTATATATTTCCCTACCCCTCTTTTTTTATTGGATTGTTGTCGGTTTTCGTTCTGGAAATAAACGTACGTTCTAATCAGGCTAATCACGTGTTCTTTGATCTGAATTGTGTTGAAGTCTTTTAGAATAGACACTGGAAGAGAATCTTGCGTAGATATTCATCTAAGGTGAATTAATGTCCCATTTGTGTAGACCGGGAAAACTGAGGGTTATAACACTTACTACATTTTATTTTTATCCATTACGTAATCTTCAAACACGCCCTATATTATCTATATTTTTCTTGCACTTTTCATTGAAGTATAAACGTACATAATTGAACATTACTCTATGCTATTCTCATCTCAACAACTCCAATTCTCAAAAAAATCTTAAAGATTGATGAGCTGCACAATTCTTAAACGATGTACTCGTAAGAACAGGGTTGTAATGAAAGGCTGAATCGATCTAAGCTAGATCACCATTGAAAACCTGGAAGCACTGAATGGCCGTTTCTCCACATTGTGAGACTCCTAATCAAAACACATCCACAGTCTCACACTTACAAATCGAACCAACGACCTCCAGTCATGCGCACGAGTAATTAACCTTTAGATCACTGAGTCGGTATTCAACATTCCTCACAAACCTATGATCAAAATTATCATTTGCTCACCAGTGACTAGTTTCGAGAGGTAATTCTCAGAGTTGTAATGAGAAGCTGAGACTAGTGTAATTGAAGTGTGTCAACTGTGAGGCATTTATCCATGGAACACAATGGAAGATAGACGCACATTGTCGTGGATTGATTGAAATTATATATTAACAGCGTTGGATGCTGGCCCAGTGGTTTATATGTTGTACATTCGTGCTCGATACCGGAGATCTTGATTTTGATTACGCGTGGCCGATTTTAGATGCATTTGCCCCAAGCTCTAGAGACAATTGGTCGAGGCCGATCAGACAAAGTCTTTATCGTCTGGCTTTAAATGCTTTAGTTCTGCATCTCAAAGGTCTTACTACCGCAGATGGAAATCCTTAATCCAAGCTTATATATGTTATACTTTATGGTCAATTTATTTTAACTTCGTCCCTAAATTATGGGAGGATCTTCGGTGCATTTGCTGATTGTTCTTGAGAAACACCTTACTGCTGTCATAGACAGTCAACTGTATGACTTCACCCTCGGATTTAAAATTTTTTTAGTTTTACCATTCCCCAATCGGACCTACACTACTGAATGTTTTAGCCAACATAAATCGACGGAGTCGTGAGTAACTACAAGCCTGTCCACCACATCAAAGTGTCAGTACTATCAGGTTCAATCGCTTATACTACCATGATGTTAGAACCCCTTCTAATTTTTATAAATCACTCGAGCTGATTATTTTCTTAATCTTCACCTTTTTTTGCTACTCATAAGGTATATAATTTCTTGTTGTATTTTTTTCTTATTATACTTTGAACAATTACTCCATTTATACAATTTCATCTCACATCAAATTCACAAATGAGAATGAAAATGAACATGGAGAGCTACCGTTCTTAGATTGCTTAGTGAAAAGAAATATAAATGGAGTTCTAAATTTATCCATCTACCGAAAACCCACACACTCCAATCGTTACATCGACTTCCATTCAGCACATCCTTTCAGTGCTAAAATTTCGTTAGCCTTAAATCTTGTTAGAAGAGCCAACAAGATCATCTCTTCAGAAGAGGACAAACAAAAGGAACAAAAGAATGTAATTAGCATCTTACAATTTAATAATTTTCCTATGAAGATTATTAGAAGTATTTTAAAACAAGACAATTCATTACGCAATAATAATAATAATTCGAATGAAATGCCATGGATTGGTACTGCAGTCTTACCATACCGTCATGGCACAACTGAAGAACTCCAAAGGATATTAAGACAACACAGAATTAAAGTATATTACAAAACAACTAACACACTTCGAAATACTTTAGTTCGACCAAAAGAAAAAATACCATTCATGTCCACACAGAACTGCGTCTACAAATTAGGTTGTTTCGATTGTGATGCCTTCTATATTGGAGAGTCATCTCGCGAAATCTTAACTCGCGCTAAAGAACATATCAGGTACACAAAGAAACCTCCTAATAATCCTGTAGAATTAGATAGACTTCAGATTAAATCGGCAATAGCAGTTCACGCCATCTTCAACAGTCATCAAATTGATTTCGAAAACATCAAAATACTACAGAAAGGTTTTTCCAACTACAAAGAAAGAAGAGTAGCTGAAGCTTTCCACATAATGCTTAATCCCACAGCTCTCAATAGAAAGGAAGGCCTTACCATACAGCCTACTTGGACCATCTATCCTAGTCACTCAGTCTGATATTATTTACAATTTCACACCTTTACATTACAAATCAAACTCTATCCTTTTTCATTATAAAGGTCACACAGTTTTCATTATTAACAGTGCATACATACACACAAAATTACATACATGTAGCTTATGAATCACCTTGACCGAAATGAAATGACGTGACAGTGATTTATTCAGACCTGTTTTTGATTGATCACCTAATATTCTTTGATTGTTCCGTTTGTACTATTTAAACTTGGATTAATGTTAATTTGGTTATTTATTCTCTGAAGAAGTGGCTTACACTAAGTCACGAAACGTCAGAAAATCTAATTTTTCTACTCATTGGGATATTACAAATATATAATTTATCTATAACAATCTACCCAATGCTCAATTTTTTCGAAATTATCAAATTAAGACTTGGTAATGATACCTATATTCGTTGTTGTTGTTGCCGTTGGTGACAAAAGCATACTAAACTATACAAGAGTATAACAGAAGTTTCTTTCAATGAGGAATAAAATTCCTTGGGGAAGAATAATAAAGATTTTTTAAAAAACAAAAAAAATGGAATTATACATTTGATAAAGAGAAAAAAAATGGGAATAACTGAGAAGACGATGAGGGGGGAGGAGGAGGAGAAGGAGAGAGGATTGAATATTCTGAATTTGTGTATTTAAAATAATCCAAACCAGGTAAAACAAAAAGAAAGAGGACATTTTTAACATTGATTTGTATAAATACAGTTTGTTGCAAAGACTAATGTAGTACTGGAGAAAAGCATGGTGGTGCTCACCACCAACTGATGATTGAGCAAAGCAAAACTGATGAGATTTCTAGAAATATGATAAAAATTCATTTGATTGCCCAATTTTCAGCTATTAATTAAATGTGTACTTGTGTGGGTGTGTGTGTAGTCCTGTGTTACATTTTACCTGGAGCTATTCGAATCACCCCCCCCAAAGAAAGTAGGGTATGATTCGAACCTTTGATTTACTGGTCAAAAGTTGAACACTTTATATAACTGCTCCACTATCAAGTGATACTTGAACGATTAAATATAAAACAGCAGATAAAGGTAAGTAGAGAGGAAACGAGTAAAATAAAAATGAAAATACATACACATATGCAGTACATTGACTGATAGTTACTGACAGTGTCCTTAATATTTATAATAATAATAATAATAATAATAAAATCAGTACTGACTCAATTTCACGAATAAAATTTGAGAAAATAAAATAGTGAATTGATCTTGGCTACAATCAACCACCCCCCCCAATCTCTGAGCATGCGTACCACCGATTGATTATTAATTATATATTAGTAATAATACTACTAATATATGATTAGTAAGTAGTATTATTATTCCTTTTTAATATGATTCGAAATATTGGCCAGTGAAGATGATCCGATGATGACGATAATGATAACGACGACATATGTGTTGTACATGTTTGTGATAATCTATCAAATGTGATGACATCATCTGATATGGTCACTTGACGTGATTTATTATCTAAGTTATCAATATTCTGTTTGTTTGTTTTTTCAAGAACAAAAAAAAATGGAAAGTATGGGAAATATCATGAATTTTATGAATAAAGTTAAGAACATAAATTGAACCAAGTCCCATTCAAACACTATTGTTATTGATGTTCAGTTGGCAAAGGTAAGTTAAAACCATGAAAAAAAAGACGGTTTTCTTGTTTATGAATTTGAATTTCATCTAAAAGGTAGGTGGCCAACAGATGTGTAAGAAAACTAATAACATTTTTTTAAAGTTGATCTTTGCCAACCTCTCATCATGACTATTGTAGGAAAGGAGTATTTATGGAGATGTTAAATATCTGTGGAGAACAGATTACTGCCATGTTATCTCGGTGAAGTTAAAAGTATGAAATGATTCTTTGACAGTAAACTTATCACTTCGATTCTTACTACAAAGCGTTAACATGTAGCGTAGGTGAGACATTAATTTGCTAACCAAAAGATGATTTTACTGTTCAACAACAGTTCATTTCGTTCTACATTGTGGCTGCGCAACGTGGTGACATGGCTCAAAATCGATCACAATGGTGCAGGTGTATACACTCTTTATCTTCCCTTAAACTTTGAGATTTAAATCGCTCCATATCTGTCTTCCTTCCTGAAACTATATCCTTATATACAACCCTGAAGAGAATTATGAATGGTAACTTTTGAGGACTATTTATTGGCCAATATAATATGTATATTTCCTATTGTAATTAACCTAATCATATTTGTTTCCTCTTATCATTCACTTTATTTTGACCTTTGAACTATTATTATACGATCCTTGAGTTATCACCAGTTTATTGATTACTATTCACAGCCACATTCGGCTAAATATTGTACAAATGTTATTATCTATTTTATGGGTCGATATGGTCTGTTTGTTTGGTATATAAACTCAGTATGCTTGAAATACAATAATTCATACCACTGAGGCTGTTATTGGTGTTTTGGACTCAACTGGTTTTGGCTAGGCAGATCGCAGGACCGGTTAGCACTCTAGTCTGCTCGTACGGGTTTCGTGTGTCACTGTTCCATTCGATAATTCGCTGCTCCCTGATTAGCGGTCTCATCACCTCACACATCAACTCGGCCACAAGTATAACAGTAAGTCAATAAAGACTAGAAGTTGTCCAGTGTCTATGACTTTTCAATGGTGTGTAGACCTGAAAGGTCATACTGAGCCTGTCGACCACTTCACATATCTTGAAAGTCATATCAGGTCTGGTAGCTGACGAAATCTCGATATGTACTCATCACGTCCAACGGCTTTGTCAGCTTGTGGTGTAGGTGAGATCTCTGTCTGTAAACGGGATATCGAGCGTAATACATAGAATTTAGTTATGCTGCACTTCATTGGCGTGAAATGTGGCCTTCACTAATGGAGGATACAGACTACTAATATTTGATCATAAATGCCTTCGGAGCGTTACTTCCTGACGTTGGAACCATCGAATGAACAAAGTCACGATAAAATTTAGGGTGATCGGTAAAGATAGCAAATCAATTGGCCTTATAAATATTTATCTGCTGGGGTAGTTGGGACATATATTACATATTACTAACCACACTCTACTTTGACAGGTGATGTCAACTAGTGTAGAAAGCTATTGGAGCAGTCAAACCACAATGTGAAATCAATTCAAAGACTCATTAATTGCTAGTTTGACCTACAGTGATAAATCTAAGCCACCTAATTGGGATCCACGCTATAACCGAGATCAGTGGTTGGGAACATTGGACAATATAGCTAAGAAATAGTCTCAATATCACAGATGCATTCATTGACTTATCATCTTTTCTTAGATTCTGAGTTTCAAAATTATTATACAACTTTTATTTCATGAATTCATTTTTTCTTTTGGAATTAAATCCTTTACAGTGAATGCCTTTTACTAATACTGAGACTATCCACTATATTTTAAACTTTGGAACTTATCTTGATAATTTTATCCCACTAAACTAATCTGATGTAGCATTTTGAACCGATACACATATGTTCCCAGGATCTAAGTTACCGATCATTAACTGACTGATTGACATCATATTAAACCACTTAATTGGCAACCTTCATTCCTATGATACCGATGAATTGAACTCTCAACAAATTCATATTTTCAACTGCCCCACATTTTGAAAATAGAGAAATTTATAAAATGAAGGAGTATTCTTCCGTCTTTTCTACTCTTAATATATTTATGTATAGAAAGACAGCTGAATAAGACAAAGCGAAGATAATTTTGAAAAGAGTTGAAAAACGCACATATAATAACTTGTTGAGGCAATTTGGTCATTATTGTTGGGAAAGGGAGGAAAAAAACCTGGGATAAAGGTTTTAATTTGATAATATCCATTTATATAGATAGCAACTAAGAAAGAGATAAACAGTATAGGTCATTGTTACTATTATCATCAACATGGAATACTGGATTCAGCTTTAGGTGGTTCATGTAATTCTATGCCATATTTAGCAAATCGAGCTTCCAATTCAGGACGAAAATGTCGAATAAGACCCTGAATAATGATGAAAATGACAGAAAAGAAAAGGAAATTATCCGAAAATTGTTCAGAAAAATTAATTAATAAGATGTTGAATACGTATGCTTAATACCACGCGGCTGTAAACGTTTATCGACTGTAGCAGTTAAGAAATATATCACGAATGGCGAACTACTGTCTACATCGGACTGGAATACTGGCTATAATAAGAATAGATTGGAAAAATACTAGGGTCGTAGAGATGAAGACATGAAACCAGTATATGATATCATTTAGTGTTAGTCAAAACCGCGTTGGTTGGTGCAGATACCCTGATCGATGCTGAAAACAATACCTGGAATCAAGGATTAGAAATGTTAATATAATATGGCACAAAATCCATTGAAGTGGAAGAGTTGCATTTATTCTATATCCTTTCCCAAATCTTCAGTTCTAACATCTCATACCGTCTAATAACCTCATTTCGTTTCTTCGTTTTCAACCATATTCTCTAAGTCTATTTATACTAATACAATTGGTTTGACCTCTTTTGCAATTCATCATCTTACCGTGCTAATGTGGCACAACAACTTAGGGCCAATCGACAATTGTGCTACAATTGGTGACTGACTGTCTTGTTATTATTAATATCATTAATACTACTGATAGTATTTCGAGTCTTTCGGTATATCTCTTGTGAATTTCGTCTGGTTGTACTGACTGATATGACGTGTCAGCTTGAATTAATATAAACCTCTTCTAGGTCCTACATTTCAGTCAGTCAGTCAGTTACAACGTAGAACTTCGTACGTACGTACATCAGTTCGAGTTGCCATACCACATTAGCACAGGGATGAAGTTGTCCATTCAAATACCATATTGGTAGAAGTAGTAAGAGTATAAGTATTATGTGAAAGATAAGGGTTTGAAGATGTTATTGAAAAAGTATAATACAGTGAAATAAATTTGGAAAGAGAAAAAGGATAGGGACATGATGAATTCAGAAGATTAGAATTTGGTAGAACACAAAGAGTGGATGCAAATTCGCCATTGCAAACGATTTTGAGCCATGTCATTCAAGGTCTCTAACCATCGGTTGTTATCATCTCGCGAATCCCAACCAGGTAGTCTACACCTACCAACACGGCCCAGTCCACTTGTCAGCGACTTCATGGATTTATGCCATGTTGTGGTCTGGCCGCCCCCTAGCTTTCTTCCAACCTGCTCCTACACCATAAAACATTGCACGTCGGGGCAGTCGGTGGTTGGGCATATGTAACACAAGTCCCAGCCATCTCAACTGATGAAGTTTCACTACTTCATCAATCGATTTGCCATCCTTACCTAGTACCCGTTTCCTAACATCTGCATTACTTACCCGGTGGTCCCAGGATATACGAGCAATGCGTCGAAGACACCTATGATCGAATACTAGTAGCCTACGAATATCCTCTACTCTTATGGGCCATGTTTCACTGCCATAAAGTAGGACGGAACGAACTGCTGCACAGTAAACCCGTCCTTTTGTTGCTAGACGGATATCTCGCCTACGCCATAAGTGGCGCAAGTTGGCGAAAGCTAGACGAGCCTTTTGTATCCGTGCTGAGATTTTGTCATACACCAGACCACAAGGGTTGATGAGACTCCCAAGATAAGTGAAACAGTCAACACGCTCAACTACTTCACTCCCTATCATTAGTTCAGGTGTCGATGCAACCCAATCCTGAAGTAACATTTTGCACTTCGAGGGAGAGAATCGCATCCCGAACATCCCTGCATAATTGCTTATGGTGGTCAGAAGACTCTGCATTTTGTCAGCGTCTTCACCAAATAAAACTATGTCGTCGGCGTATTCTAAGTCAACAAGTGAGCCTCCTGGTAAAAGTTCAACTCCTGGAGATTGAGATGATGAAAGTGTTATCTCCAAAAGCATGTCGACGACAAAGTTAAACAAGAATGGGGAGAGTGGACAGCCCTGACGAACACCACTTGAGGTAACCAATTCTGATGACAGTTCGCCATAGGCTCTAACTCGACCAGTTGTGTTCGAGTAGAGAGCTTTTATGAGGTTAATGTACTTCTTTGGTACTCCTTTCACTGACAAACACTGCCATAGAACCTCACGATCAACTGAGTCAAATGCCGCCTTAAGGTCAAGAAATACTACGATTGTGGGACGTCTGAATGTATGTCTATGTTCTAGGACCTGACGTAGAGTGAATATCTGGTCTATGCAACCACGTCCAGGTCGAAAACCAGCCTGGTTTTCTCTAGTCTGCTCTTCACGAGCTTTGGTTAGGCGTCCAAGTATTATTGAAGCTAATATTTTAGACACTATATTAGTCAAACTGATTCCTCTGTGATTGTCACAGGAGGACTTTTGTCCTTTCTTATAGACTGGCACAATCAATGATTGGGACCAGTCAGATGGAATTACGTCCAGTTCCCAGATTCTACCTAAGACCTCAGTCAATCTCGTTGATAGTACTGGACCACCATCCTTAAAAATCTCAGGGGTAAACTTGTCAGGGCCTGCGGCTCTCCCTCGCTTCAGATTTCTTATAGCTTTTTCAACCTCGTAGAGAGTTGGAGGACTTACCTCAATTTGCCATTCAGGACGACTGGGGATCGTGGGTAACTGAAGTGTGGCTGAAGGCCAGTTGAACTGATCCCTAAAGTGTTCTGCCCATCGATCCAATCTCCTGGATTGAGAATGAATGACATGCCCATCTTTGTCTGAGATAGTTTCGCTAATAGTTGGGTTCCTAATGCCGGTTTCTTTAATAAGTCTGAATAGCTGTCTGCTATTACCTATTGCCGCTGCCTTTTCCATCTCTCTTGCTTTCGCTACCCACCACTGTTCACGATCATTGCGTAGGCTTCTTACTAGCCTTCGCTTAAGCTGACTCCGCTCTTCGTTATGTTCAGAGCCAGGTGGGATGAGTTTTCGAGCATCTATCAGTGCGGTAGATGCTGCCGAGATCCATTGTTTCTCCCTAACCTTATGGCTTATCTTACTAGCGGATATCACTGCTGTTTCCACAGCTTTTCGAATGTCATTCCACGCTGCTTCGGGGTGGGCACAACTTACATATCTGTCTAACTGTTTTTCCAGTTGTTCCTGAAATATATTCTTAGTTTGCCTATCATTAAGTAGAACCCTAAGAGGTTTCACTGCAGTGTCTTTCCTACGTCCAGTAAGACGCAAACAGATACGTGCTCGCACTAGAGCATGATCTGAGTCTAAACATGTGCTCCAGAATGATCGACAGTCTTCTATCGAGCCCCTCCATCGGTGGCTGATAGCGATGTGATCTAATTGGGTCCAACGTTGGAACGAATTCGGGGGTCGCCATGTCAAAAGATGTTTTTCCTTATGCTTAAAGTTAGTATTTGCAAGAAATAGGCGGTTATCTGAGCACAGCTGCAACAGACGGTCGCCATTATCTGTTCTTTTAGCCACGACACCATAAGATCCTCCCAGGTGTCTTTCCCTTTCACTTAGTTTACCTACTTGAGCATTAAAGTCACCAGCCACTATTACTACATCAGAACGCCTAGCTTTTCGGAGAAGGTCAGAAAGTTTCCTGTAAAACTCATCTTTTATATCGTCTGAGCTGCAGTCAGTGGGAGAGTAGGCAGAGACGACAAAGAGGCAACGACGGGTTTCCCTATCTTTCCGAGTCCTTACTGATCCGTTTAGTCGGACAGCGCATAGACGACTGTCTACTGGAATCCAGTCTAAAAGAGCTAGTTCTGCCTTACGACTTAATGCTATACCTACTCCAGCGAGGCCACGGGAAGCAGCATCAGGGCTTCCAGATACACGAAGCGTGTATCGAGATGGTTCTTTATTTTGATTAGGTGAGGTCAAATGAATGACGCTACTCGGATCTTGTATGCGCGTTTCGGAGACGCAGCACACATCGATGGTGTAAGATTCTAGAGTCCTAGCTAAGGAAGCCTGTCGTCCTATTTGGCACAATGTTCGGACATTAAAAGTTCCTATATGTAGTTTAGAGCGTGGTTTCAGAAGACCAGGAATAACGTTCCGTGTACTTGAATCGTTTGCCCTAGCGGTGCGAGGTGATAAAAGGACGTGGGAAGGGTTAGTCGTGGAGATAAGAGAGTTGTTAGGAGGTGTAGGAAGGATTTGAAAGTGACCAACTTGGTCTCGTGTGCAGTTACGGGTATGAGGGCTAATATCACTTCCCGGCTGCCCACACCGTGGAAGGGTATTTCTTGAGGGACCTGAAAAAGAAGTTGGATTAGTGTTGGTCTTAACGACCTGGGAGCGTGACCGCAGTGCCCAAGGGACAACTGCTTGAGGCCGGTCACGCACGGCCTTTTTGTGGGGGATTTTTGACGTGTTAGCTCCGTTCTTCAAAGGACCTTACCGCCGGAGACGGATATCCGTGGGATAAGGCGAGGTGTGCATTTTTAGGGTCGACCTTTTCTAACCCCACCCCTCCTCGTGGGAAGGCAGCATCGCTGTCATGCTGGTTGTCTGAAGGAAACACCTTACTGCCGTCACACCTCTGTACAGTCGGCAGTACGACTTCGCCTTCGGACCTTGAGATTGCTGCTTTTAGTCTTACCGCTCTTCAACCGACCTGTCTGGCATGGTAGGACCTCGAGGAACGATTGTTCCAGCCAGCATAGCTCGATTGCTTTATCACGATAGGCAAGCCCGACCACCACGTCAAGGTAGCAGCAACAATCGGTCTAAGAGTTTAATATGAAGTTGTTGTTGGTCGATTACCACAGACAATAAAAACTATAATCTACTACGACCAATGACTGAGAATTATCAGAATTTAATGCATAACGGAAAATACCACTAAATATCACCAAGTGAACTTAAATCTACAGATTGACATGGTACGAAATGAGGGAATGTTGTATTTGAAGGAATATCTCAATGTATGGACATTAATGGAACATAATTTTATTATGTTTATCATTTAAAAGGAAAGAAAAAAAGAATAAAAAAATAGTTCGACCTACTTGAACAGGCCATGCAGCTCCATCGGCTAAAGCACAAATTGTACGTCCTTCCATTTGTTTAGAAATTTCCCAAATCATATCGATTTCATCCTTATTAGCGTTACCTTTAACTAGGAAATGTAAAAATTCATATAAACACATACACAGAGGCAAAAATGCTCTTGAGAGAGAATGAGAGGAAAAATCATAGCAAAATTTACCAAGTACAGGTTGATGTACTTACCTTTGGAGATGCAATTTTATTGTATGAGGAATATTCAACTGTCCATACTGAAATATCACTGAAATCATGAACAAATCCAAGCTAGACGACTGAACACCTAAAAGCACCTAAAGGCCGTTTCGTCATAATAAAGAACTCGTCAACAGTGGACATCCATGACCCTGCAACTGGAAATCGAACCCGGAACTTTTAGTTTCCAAGGTCTAATGCTTAATATCTAGACCACTGAGCCGAAATCGCATAATCAACGAGTCTCACTTCAATCGATTCAAGATATTTGGTAACTGTCTCCAATTGTTTCCAGTGAGTGCCTTATTCAAATCCGGTATATTTGAACTTCACTGATTACGACTTATCTCGAAGCTAGTCACTAGTGAGCATATGATAACTGTCAGTATGGGGTTGTGGAAATTGTTGAATTTCGTCGAACTCACGAAATGAAACAGTAGCCCAGTCCTTCCAGGTTTTCAATTATTGTCTAACTTAGATCGGTTTGTGATTTCAATGAAATTAGATAATCTCCACAACCCCATACTAACATATTGAAATAGTTGAAATGCAGTTTGAGATTTGTTTATTATATAATTGCATTACTCATGAGTAACTAGTCTATCAATGTGTAATTTCCCTCATGTTTTTCGCTTGCAAAACTACTGAATTTATCATCTTGAATGTAACTTTTTTCAACCTAAGCTCATTATTTCTAAATGTTAAACCATTCATATATATATAGATTTCAAGAGGCTAAGAAAGTCTATTTTGACTTTACTCGACTTTGGGCGCGTCATTTCAAGTAATCTAACAAAGAACTTGAATTCATGAGATCGAGTGATTCGACGCGTAGACCACTGATTTAAACTGAACTAATCTAAGCAAGCTAAACCCGCTTACAACACTATGGTAGGATGTGTCTTGAAGTAAGAATTACCATGAATCCACAGCATTATTAGTAGACTTGAAATATAAATGGATATAAATGTACGTATACATGCTTACTTACCAAATCTAGTCATAATTTGACTTAACCAACGACATCCTTCACGACATGGAGTACACTGACCACAACTTTCATGTTCATAGAATTTAATAAGACGTGAAATACAATTTACAACATCAGCTGATCGATTCATTACAATTAATGCTGCTGTACCTAAACCAGAATTAGCTTGTACAAGAGCATCGAAATCCATTAGGACAGTACTACAAATGCTGAAAAAAGTGATAATAAATAAACAAAGAGTAAATCAAGTATTAAGTGAAAATATTAAAAAAATTTCTAACCGACTTCAAATGAGGGTATATAAGACTAATTTTTTTAAAGCCATATGAAGAAAGTCAGTAATCATAACCAACGTAGACCCTGGGTACAAGTGTGCATTTTCTCAAGTTAGTTTGTCATACTAAATTACCATGAGATGAGCTTAACCAAATCGACAGTAAAGAAGTCAAAATAATGTTGTTGTTGTTGTTGTAATGATCGAAAGGATCACCAGGCAGTGAGAATAACTTCCCAGAAAAAGCAATGGAAAATGACCTATGCAAGAAAATTGGAATTCAAGAACTAGAGTAAGACAAGGAGTGGATGCATCTGTGACCAAATCTAAAGCACGTAATTTAACAGCTCCAATCATTGACTATGATTATCATGAGGTCTACAACTAAGTAGTTTGCATCTGCCTACATGACTCAGACTAATAATCAATGGGTTAGTGGACTCATTTTACGTTTTTGTTTGGCCGCATTTAACTTTCTTCTAGCTTACTCGTACACCGACCAGTTAACATTACACATTGGGGTAGACGGTGGATATATATATGTATAAAATATACTAACCACCTAAGTTGATCATGGTTGACAACTCTATCAACCGATTTACAATATTTGCCAAGTACTACATGGCTAAATCACAGGATTCCTCATTCAGTTGTTTTACATTCGTCACATATGAAGAAAAAGGTTTCCACAACATAAAGTAATAAGTTATGTAAACACCATGTAATGCTTAGATAAGAGAAAAGCTCATTGTAATCAAGTTATAACACTGATGTTTTTCTGCAAATTTCATAAAATTAAGACTACTCACTTGGCACCCAAATGTTTTACATATCTAACTTCGGTGAATTCACAATACAAGACAACTAGTTTACAATTTATTATTAAATAACTTACTCTTTAGGTAATAATGGAGTAGAGCTACCACCGGGAATAACAGCTAATAAATTATCCCAACCACCGATTACACCTCCAGCATGTCGTTCAATTAAATCACGCATTGGTATGGACATTTCTTCTTCAACGGTGCATGGATTATTTACATGTCCTATAAAGGAAAACGTGTATAATAAAATCTAAATTAGTTAGATAATGTGAAATTAAAATTTCCATTCAGCGACTAGAAATCCACAGTTGAATTAGAGGAACAAAGATATTTTTTAGCAGTAGGCATCTAAGATGTAGGATGTTGAGAAATTTGTTAAGAAGATAATCACGTTCCATGAAGTTTGTGAGTGTGTATGTATTTTTTTTGCCCCTAAATGCCCTGGTATGGCCGAGAGTGAGGGGAGTTCGCTCTCCCTCTACAAATGCTCTCATATAGCCTCTAACAGGGAAGTCCTACTCATTGCCTTCTCGCACCACGGGTGTTGTCTACGAAATTGAGAGGACGAAAAGCAACAGTAAAATCGTTCAATTATCGCCGTAAGTGAGGGTCCACCTAGGAGAGTTGGAAAACCCTCATTCCAAACCAATGGTGCACATGGGCTCCAGCATCTTGAAGGAACAAATGGCGTATGGACCAATCGTTGGTCACAGGCTACCATGAGACTGCATCTCCTCATGATGCTCCACTGCCTTGTGGATCAGATCTTTCGGTCAAAGGCTCGGGGTGTGGTCCCCTAAGAAAACCACGTGCATCAGTATGGGCACCTGGGCAGTACCACAGCCCTCACACAAATCCAATGAGATTTGTGAGGCGCATATTTATCTGGTGCCCCTTTGTACCAATATTTACGTGTTTAAATAAATAAAAATAAATAACCATCAGATGAATTATTAATTCTAAATTAAAATGAAAAGTAATCTTTTTACAGATATCAGAATATTAGAGATACTGTAGTGAACGAGAACACAAGTGGGGACGACCAAATGTATTTGCATACAAAATTATAGAATCTCTTAGTAAAATCTGAGAACCATATAGTAAATTCGTCATTTGTAAAATATCAATCCATTATCCCAGACTTGACTGCTCCTTCGTTTCCACACCAATCATTCTCTATTCTCGTTCACTTTTCATCGATCTTCTTAACATTCTGTCCCCAGACATCTCGCTTTCCGTTGGGATACATACTACTTATATCTGTCGACATCAGTAGCACACACCACAATACATGAACAAAGGAAATTCATTTTAGTCATTTCCTATCCAATTGGAAGCAGACATCAAAAGGACAAATAACAACTGGGAAGGATTGGCCAAGACAGAGTTCGATGGAGAATGCTGGTGAGTGACCTATGCTCCTCCACGAGGGGTAATAGGAGTAAGTAAGTAAGCCATCATATATCAGATCGACCTTCGACTTCCGATCAATAGCATATGGACGTTTTTTAAATCAAATCTAATTGACTGTTGCTACCAAAGTAATAAATAAAACTACCGAAGTTTTTTTTAAAAAAAAAGAACACAGGGAAGCTATCAATTAACTTATTAGAGACGAAAACCTGATTATTACGCAACTAGATAAAGGAACTGGAACTGTCCTACTTGACAAAATGAATATCATTTTAAGGAATAAACCGAAATCTCAAATAGCTAAATGACTAAAAGGATCTTAGCAAAAAGATGGAGAATGATCTGACCAAGTCTTTTTTTAAAGAGGCTCAGAGGTCAACAGATAGTTTCATCAAATATGTACGAAACAATTAAGCTCGTAGGAACCGATCTATCAAGGTTACATAGATTGACAATCTGTACATAAATCAGGTATCTTAGTAAGACTGACTTCAGATATGTATAACTCTCGTAATCATACCACAATAAAGTGGTTGCCAACCAGTTTGAAACCACTCCAGAAACAGTTGATCAAGCATAGTATTCAGGATATATTCCAATTCTTTAGCAAAATCAAAGATGTAAACATTGGTGAGTCAACTATGATGTCATTAGTTGTAATGTTATGATCTACAAATGTTCCATTCATGCAGATGGTGGAATATATTTGTGAAAAACTCGAAAAATATGAAATAGGAACTGTGATTCTAGTTAAAATCATAGTAGGGTTATCAATGTAATGCATCATGAAGGTGAACTTCATATTTAATGGTGAAATATATTATAACAAACAGATGGTGTCACAATGAGTTCATCACCGGGTCCCATATTAGCGAACATTTTCCTAGCTAGATTAGAAAACAGTATCTGCTACAACTTATTCATAAGTTTCCAGTTTATTTCCGATATATGGATAATAATTTCATTATCTGTAAGGATTATACTGACTTGGAAGAGACTCATCCGTCCACCAAATTCACATTTGAGAAAGGAAATGGAGGCAGAATAGCCTTTCTAAATGTTTTCCTTTCAAAGGGAGTAGATGGGTTACAAAAAAGGAGCCTAGGAAAGAAAAGCACTAAGATGGGTCAATAGAAGAACTTTCCTTGTTTTTAGTCAGATTTATTAATGCGGTAAATTGTATGAATTTTTTTAGTTTCGCCCCTTCTCAATGTAGACGAAATATGGTGAAGATACTCTATTATAGAATAAAGACCAAATGCTCTCTGGAAGCAGTTGAGGAAAGAATAAACGCATTGATTGGTACTCTAAAAGAAAGTGGGTTCCCGGAGAAATTTATAAACAAATACAGCCAGTACGAAAGGAAGTTCTAACGATAAGTAATAAGCTGCTGTTTATGCTTAGAGGTAACCTACTCAGGTTAGTTGATATAAACCTATCTACCTGACTTATTGATGGTGACTACAAAAAAAACACAACACTATTAACTATTCAATGAATTACCCGAAATATTGAATAATTTAGTGCCACGATTTCTTTCACGTCCAAAGCTTGCAAACCAATCACCACCACGACGACAAATTGTAGGCGAAACAGCTACAGTTTCAACATTTGTCACAGTTGTCGGACAGCCAAACAATCCAATATCCGCTGGAAAAGGTGGTTTCAAACGGGGCTTTCCCTAATAATAGTGTGCAAAAGGAACGAAAATATTTTTTTTTAAACATGAAGGACAAGATTAAATTGCTTAACAAATTTGATCATATTAGGCGGGGAAATGTGGGAATTCAACGAAACAGGTTAAAACGATAAAAATTGATTTGTTCGAGAGAAATTATTATTGAGATATTCTAACTGCTGGTAGAGTTTAGCAACGTTAGCATTATAATACCTTATCACTGGTGGTACTGAATAGATAGATAGACATATACACACCGCAAATGGATTAAAGTCAAACTATGATTTAAATCTATCGTACTCAGCTGCAATACCTAATGGTCCTAGATTCTATCCCTGTTCAGGTTGAACGTGAGCAGGATTAATAAGTTCCAAAATACACAGCACATTGCTGAAACTGTGATTTAATTTTTAGAAAGATGCTATCAATGTATCAAATAGATAGTACATCTGATGAATACAGTTGATTTGAAGATCGAAAGAATGGCAAATCCGAATAAATTTTAACTAAATTTTGATATGATGGGCAACGACTAAGTAGATTAGGGTGAAAATGACATATGAGATTGATCCGGTTACAACCATCTATGAAATTTATTCATCACATCTTGAGAAAGAGTAATTATAAGATTGAGTCAAGGACAAACTTACACTTTAGGCCACATCGATGTGCATTTATAAATTTACTTGATTCTGTGCGGAAGGTTACGTTGGCCGCACAAAGCGATTACTTTCCAAACGCATCTCAGAACATCAGTCGGTATGGCTTTGAAAATGAGTATGCAAAACAATCATCAGTTCAATAAAGGAGCACCTAATCAACTTTGGACATATCGCTCCAAAGAAATCTTCCTTCAAAATAATCTACACAACTAAGGAAACTAAATCGAAGGGAGATCAAATCAAAAACTTATGCACTGCTGATGCGTTGGTGATCCACTAATTCAAGCCCGGACTCTGCGTACAAAAACAATACGTCAAACCTCTCATCCTTCCTTGGCCCTAATTACCTTCTCCAGTGTGCTTTGTACTTGTTCTGTATCTATTATTATTATTATTATCATTATTATTATTATTATGTGCTCTGTTAAGCCATGATCATGTGAGAGCATTTAGAAAGGAAAAGGGTCTCTCCCCCACCCTTGGTCGTATAAGGGCATTTCGGGGCTTTCATTCTTCCATTCTTCTCAAACCCCCTGATTAATACACAACCTCATTTGATATTTGAAGTCTTGAATCACTTTGATACAAACTTTTCTACCCTTCTATCGACTTATATATTTACCAAACAACTATAAATACGAATGTACAGCTTATGTAAAATGATTTCGTCGAAAAGGAAATCTTCTTCACTGAATTCTCATTTTACTCAATAACACAATGGGTTATCTTAATTTGGTCAATTAGTTATTTCAGTTGGTCATAAATGTTTAATGATATGGTATTGTGAATGTGGTGTATTCACTAATCATTTCAATTAATTTTCGAAATCAAATAAATCCATAACAGCAGTTTTGGTGATCCTACTATGCATCGTCAGATTCAGACTTTTCAGTAACAAGCACAAGTCAGTAGAACATTCAGCAAACACAATAAGTGGCAGATATGACAAAGTTATTACAAAAGAAGACATACAATGATGGAGTTAAAAAACACTATACCTGTTTTCCTTCAAGAGATTCAATTAGAGCAGTTTCTTCACCACATATATATGCTCCAGCCCCACGATGCATATAAACATCGAAATTAAACCCAGTGCCACATGCATTTTTCCCTAGGAAACCAGCTTCATAAGCCTGTATAGAGAAGTCCAATATATATTGTTTAACAATTGGCAATCATAAACGAGTGAAAAAGTTATAGTTAGGGGCTCACCAATTACTACACATTAGAAATAAAAAAGTAACCATTACATTTCATGGTTTTTATCGCAAACTAACCTTCGCTAGATAACTATTGAAAGTCAATAAAAACACTGTACGACTGTATCAGCCTAATATCGAATTTCTCAACAATGAGGATTCGCGACCCGACCGGAGATCGAACCCACGATCTCCAGGTTTCATGGTGAATACTCTCTAGTTTAATATAACTATCTAAGGTTAGTTCGAGGTCTAAACTATAAAATTCAACAACTTCCGCAAACTCCATGAGCAGACATTACAAATTATGGTATGTCTATTTAAGATTTATTTCTTTATAATCCACAAATCAAGTAAATTATCACAAAATATCTACTACTAAATGAAAGTCTAATTGAACGTTTGAAAGCCTTCGATATAGCGTCTTGATATGAAGAGAATGCTTTTGGATACATAACTGAAAAGAAAAGAGCCACCCAAGTGAAATGAAATTATCAATGACAAATCCCAGAGTAGTAGAAATAGTAACAGTGTCAAAAGTAGTAGAAAAGATTAGCAATAGACAATGTGATTGGAGAAGAATGAATTAGCAGAATTAGAAGTATTAAGTATTTTAAGACAAACAGTGGACGCATCCACTCTACTGCTAGTGATTCTGAGCCATATCACTCAACGTCTCCAGTCACCGATAAAACTTATCATACACCCCAACCAGATAATAGTTGATATTCATTATTACGACTCAAATCAACAGTCAATGACCGACTTCATGGACTAATACTGTCTTGGTTTTGCCGGCAATGGTATAATTTAGTGATGAGTCAATTATAGTCGAGAAAGTGACCGTTAGGCTTTTGAATAAAATTCAAATATCATGTCTAACGTACAGTAGAAATACCTCATTTTATTTTATTTATTTATTTAAACACATAAATATTGGTACAAGGAAGCACCAGATAAATATGCACCTCACAAATCTCATTCGATTTGTGTGAGGGCTGTGATACTGTCCAGGTGCCCAGACTGAAGCAGGTGGTTTTCTTAGGGGGTCACACCCCGAGCCTTTGACCTAAAGGTCTAACCCACAAGGCAGTGGAGCATCTTAAAAAGATGCAGTCCCATGGTAGCCGGTGACCAACAACTGGTTCGTACGCCATTTGTTCCCTCAGGATACTGGAGCCTATGTGCACCATTGGTTTGTAATCAGGGTTTTCCAACTCCCCTAGGTGGACTTTCTGTGTCCACCAACCCGGTTAAAGCGCCAGACATTTGCTTTTCGTCCTCTCAATTTCGTAAACAACAGTAACGCCACGAGAAGGCAGTGAGTAGGACTTCCCTGGCAGAGACTATATATTCGCGTGGCCATGTGAGAGCATTTCGAGAGGGAGAGCGGACTCTCCCCACTCTCGGCCGTACCAGGGCATTTGGGGGCATACCTCATTTTACTGTTGAAAACATTATAAACGATAGCAGGAAATTATTTTTTTGCAACGATAAATAAAAGCGACAATGCCAAACGTATCAAATGCTTAATTCTGTCTCTGTAGATTGTAAATCGATACTACCCTTAAATCCTAACCTTAAACCCCTAGTCCTGAAATATTTTAATCTGAAGGAGTTAGATTTATGAACGAACTGATCAGATAGGGTCTATTAAATTTTTATGTGAAATTGATTCTTCTATATTTCTACAGAGCACAGTTCATGCTGAAAACCCTAACTCTTACCCCAAATACCTATCCATAACCAAGGACATTTTGAGGAATTTTAAACATCTTTTTACATTTTTTTATAAGGTTTTAGGAAGATGGAGAATCTATATTCATAAGGACGAGTTTATACGTTGTTTTTTTTGGGGGGGGTAGTAGACAGATAGAGTAGCCGGTGATAGATTTAATAATTACATGAAAACGGATCACAGTACGCAATTTTATTGTTGTCTTTCCTATATAATATGCACTAATAAAAGCTTGGGTTTTGTTTATTGGCTAGAAACTAGCTGGAAATTTGTTATGATTGTTTTCAGCTCATCTCCAAAGTATACTTTTACTGACTCGCCTCTCTTATTTAGTTTCAGAAAGAAATGAAAGCAAACGAATGACAACCACTACTGAATCAAAGTGGAAATGATGATTTACCTCTTTGATAGCTAATTGCATATTTGATGCTTCATTATAAAATTCACCACGAATATAAATGTACGCTGCATTTGCACCCATAGCTTTTCCAGCTATAAGACAACCTTCAATAAGTGTATGAGGATCGTGACGCATAATTTCTCTATCTTTGCATGTACCAGGTTCACCTTCATCAGCGTTAATTACCAAATATTTAGGTCTAGAAAAAAAATAGTTGCAATAATAGTAAACAATTCAGAACAGATCAGAGTGATGTAAAAATTATATCAGATTTCAAGAGATAGTGTCACGGAGTAGGATATGTGGCGATAATCCTTACTGCAACTGTGATACTGTAACACAACAGATCTACCCTCTTCCATCTGCCAGCCACTCTGAGAGAAGAATTCTGTTAAGACTCATTAGAAAAGACCCAAGAAGATTAAGATTTACACTCAGATGTCATTCAACAAAATATCAGTATTGAAATCACCAATACAAGGGCAAATGTATTGAGAACCAAATAACTGACAACAACTGAAACACAATAACGGTTAGTGCATAGAATTTACTCTGAATAATTTAATACAACGAATGTGTTGAAGTTGACTGGATGAAAATCACCTTTAATTAACATGAGAAATTAAGATTGATTCTCCTTTTCGTTCAGGAGACATAGCATCCCCAACACGTAATTAATAAATAAATACATGAAGACATTGCAAGTGGTTTAATCATACTGACTAGTATTCACACTGCAATTTGACTGATAGAACTTAGTCAGTACTAGAAACTATATAAACATAAAACTGGTTAAAAATTAGTATTTACTGTAAATACCTGTTTTGTGGGATGTTAACTGAGACCCGTGTAGCTCAATGGTAACATCACTGACTGTGACACTAGGTAGTATTTTTTTAAAATCCCACGAGACCATAGGTTCCCTGAAGATTGTAGATGTCCCTTGTCGACGAGTGTAAGAGCAAGCATTAAACCTAGTCTGAGGGTTTGCTTATATTCCTTCCGACCAAACAACATGTGTTATTACCACAAATAAGTGTCTGGATGATAAAGCAAATAGTCCACCGAAATTCGGTTCCCAGTAAGTAAATTTGTTGACAATAAGATTTAAAACAGCCGTTACTTGTCCTTTTTCTGGACATTATGTACCCAAGACATTAGGAGACATGTACACAAACGAAAACACAAGCATTTACCTAAGAATCACTGGTGTGCACAACTTTAGGTGATGAGATGATTTTACCCTTCATTTTAAAGACAGCCATAGACCGTGATTAGCAATAAATCAACAATCAGCTCACTCTGACAATTTTCTTGCTATCGACTAGGCGGAAAATATGAAACAAACTCATCAACATTTTGTCTATCTAATATCACTTACGTAGAGATACAGGACCAGTAATTTAGGCTCACTATCATCGGAAAAAAAGTGATATTCACTCCCGATATTTCTAAGCATCTTGGCGATTAGTAAATTTAAGAAATAAGATCCGTTTCAGTAATACATTACGGACGATCTAGTCACATACACACTTGTCAAGCCACTTATATATGAAAACTAATTAAGGTCAATTAAATAAGAGATCAAATTAATATGAAGTAACGATTGGGGATGAGAAAGCAAAAATAATATGGAAGGAATGAAAATCAATTGCACTACCCTAGACCTTTGAAAATTTTGGATACTATCAGAGCAGATATTTAAGATTTTGCGTACATAAAGGATGTCTGAGGCTTAGAACAGCCAAGGCTTCTATAAACTTATGAATGGGCCTTTGAAAATCCTATAAAAAGCTTTGAAAGTTGTCTTAAGGTCAACCCAGTGGCCTACTGAAATTATGTGTATTGCTGTTTAATAAATGTATGGCGTAAGTACATCACATACTTCAAATAAACTCGTTCTCATTATACCGTAAGAATTTATAGAGGGGATTAATTACTTTGAAGACGAATATCGACTGTTTATTTGTGTTGGTATTAGTTAAACGATTGACTGATGATTCCATCTCTGTAGCATCTAGAAAAGGCGAACAGCGGCTGTGTAGGATGATTCTTATTTTCAGAGAAAAAATTTGCTTTCAGTCAGTTTGATGAACTGATGAATACCTACATAATGAAACCCTTTTCATGTAAAATTGAACCGGTTCTAACAGCAAGATCGATGGCCTGCTCATCATGCATAAAACAAAACAGTTTTATCCACTATCGTTCCACTTCCTTTTTTCTATACCACATGGTTATCTGTGAATATATAAAGATCTAGGGACAAACAATGAGTGGGTGTACCCACGCCACTGATACTAATTGTCAGTCGTTTTAACTAATATGTTCAACAATTGATTCGTGTTTCTTCTCATCTAATTTATACGGCAATAAGACAGAGTAAACCAAAACCAAACAATATTTCTAAATGGAATAAAAAAGTTAAGTGTGGAAAGTTCCCATACAGTTTTATTGTTTACTGATCAAGACAAATAACGATTTATCAAATTGTACCTGCCATCACTTGGTTTATTCATAAAACTCCATTTCATGCCCGAAGGGAAGCCAGCACCACCACGACCACGTAGTCCAGATTTCTTAATTTCCTCAATGATCCAATCACTACCTTTAAGGACTATCTCTTTTGTTTTATACCAGTGACCCTGTTATTAAAATAACTGATGTTCAAAGAAACTCAACAATAATAATCTTACACGTTGCATGGCACCTTTAAGACGCCAATCATGTCGACCGTATAAATTAGTGAATATTCGATCTTCATCAGATAGTGGTCCATAAGTAGTCTAAATCATAGAAGCATAAAGAAATGAAAACTAACTTTGGTGGTCTGAGTAGTGTTGGTTGGGCTAGCAGTAGAAAAGAATTTAATAACCACGGAATTCCTCCCTGTAATTCACAAAATACTGAAAGTGGGACAAACGTTTGGTATGAATTAATGCAATGGAAAAATGATGCCGTATGTGTCATTGACCCTTAGTCAAGTTGAAAGGGACACCAAATATACATGCACCACATAACAAAAATGAGGTTGTGGAGTAAAAGAATTGAAGGTGGATATAATAAAGAAGAAGAGCAACAATAAACAGAAATTAATATATGAGAGTGAAATAATAATAATAACGAGAGGAGCAGTTCAGTTAGGAAAAATACAACCAGAAAGAATACTTTCAGTCAAAGGGGTTACGTTTTCTCTTATGAAGAAATTAAAAGAAGGTTACAGCAGGATCGCCACTGGCTTCTACTCAGAGCCATATCTGATGACGTCTCTAGCCACTGTGTTGCGTCATCTCTTGGACCCCAGACAAGGAGTCGTGAATGACCAACAGAAGCTAGCCCTTTGCAGCTTTCTTTAATACCACGACACCATGTCATACACTGACCACCTCTCCGCTTTTTCCAACCAGTCCTAGCGTCGGCAAATAATGCACGACGTGAAATTCTCTGGGACGACATCCGTAAGGTATGTCAAAGCCACCGAAGTCGATGTTTCAAGATAGTGACACCAATTGAATCATCGTCGCTGTGCAAGAACACATTATGCCGTAACTCTAAATTACTAACATAGTGTTGCCACTGTATGTCAGCAATCCTTTGGAGATAACCATGTTTAAACACAGAGATTCGTCTAACATCCTCAACTCGGAGACGCCAATTTTCACAGGCATAGAGTAAAACTGCTCTCATTGAAGCATTGTAGATCCGACCTTTTACAACCAGACTAAAGTCAAGAAGGCGCAAAAGATGGCCCAGATTGGAATAAGCCGCTCTGGCTTTCACTATACGTGAATCGATTTCACCACTCATGCCACCACCAGCACTTATGCAGCTACCCAGATACACGAACTTCTCGACTACTTCTATCTGCTCACCACTCAAAATGCAGGTTCGAGGTCCTGTCAGTCTTGAAGTTGAAAAGACGATAGTTAGCTTAAAGTGAGGGTGAGTATTAGCAGTTGACGGGTAAATTCAAAGACCGAAACACCATGAAAAGATTATAGATTAAGTCGTACTGATTAGTTTAATAACCAAGAAAGTATGCCCACAAAGCATGACAAGCTATGATTCAAAACAGGTAAACTTCGACATTTTTTCAACAAGTAGAGTTGGCCTTTTTCACATTAGCCGTTTCATAAAAGCTATTTTTGGATCTCGTGTTTTAGATTTACGGTGGGTAGCAGACTTAGGTGGTTTAGTCCTTATTGATGTCATCAACTACAAGTAAATTTACTTGGTTTGGTGTGGCTTTGTAACTAAGAATAATACCAAATTTTAACTAAGGACACATTTTTCAAAGGATGAATAATAATACTGCCACAGTTCCTCAAATCAAACAAGGCAATGTGCCCTAAGCCAGCAATCTAAATGCACGAAGTCACTAAACTGAGTCTTCATAGCTGCTGTAGCTGTTCTTTGTGTGCCAAGCTCGTTTTGCAGTCTTAAATAACTTCAGTGACTTTGGCTTGAATAATATACTTTCACACAACTGCACCAAACTTACGGAAAGATCTGTTAAACATTGAACAAAAATATATAACTTTATGTTCCTGTTGTTTTTCCTGCCATATATTTTGTTCAAGTTAATCATTAGTGGTACAACATTCCTGGCTGACTCAATTATGAGTACGATTTGGACTCTTGCACCAAATGGTCTAACGAACTAGAGACCGGGTTCAAGTAGATATGCTTAGAGAACTGATTTTTTTTCATCGCGTTCTTTATCGATAGAATAACGACAAAACCTATGTGTATGAAGCGTGAACTTCACTACAAATATGAATGTTCAAATATTAAGATACTGGAAACGACATGAAACTAAATACTGAAAAATACTAAAAGCATCTCTGCTGAGTAATTAAAACTAATTTGTTAATGGAAGCCGACAAACAACCTGAAAATATATAATAAGAGCAACTGAATGGGTATTGATCGATACATTACTAACAAAGAGTAGTCTAGTGGGATAATATCTACTGAACTAACTGAGGCAACGATACAAAATGTGATTGAAATCTGATATAAGCAGTAAGAACATTAGACCATGATGTTAGATGGTTATTATTGCTACCTTGGTCATACAGTATAAGAACAATACCAAATGTATCCCTAAAATCATGGTTACATGTTCGAATCCTTCATTCCCTATTTTGATTAGGGCAGTCTATTTAATACCGCTAACTTTCAAAACTGAAGTGTGGTTCAAAAGGCAAGTAGGCAAGACGAAAAATGACCAACCACAAAATTTTTGTACGTCACTACAGTGAGTTACATTGATTGTGTTTATTGCTTTGTATTTAAATCACACTTTACGAACCAGAAGTTCTTTCCGAGATCAGCTGAGACCTAGGTCTCCAAAGTGAGAGCTTTACTATAACATACCACAATACTGGCGTTTAACGCCAAAAATTGCAAAGAGTACTTTTAATTTTTCAGATGTACAAAAAAGCATACACAAAAGCATAACTAATTAGATGTTAATGCTCCGCAATTATCAGTGAAAAATTATTACTTAAAACAGGCACTGGTTATAATTCTTATTCCAAATTTTATCAAAGTTACAAAACTCAGACTAAAAACCGCGTGAGTTCAGTGATGGCACGAATATGCAAGGTGCCAGATGAGCTTACCAACACTTAAAGGTAAAACCTTCGTGTATCTCAGCATTTCCACATTGGCGCCACCCGGGTTCCATCCGAAACCTTTGACAAGCAAATCCAACTCATATTATAAGAGCAAAACATGTAAAAGCCAATTCTGCTCCCAGTGGCCAGATTAGCCTTCTTAAATCTGCAGGGTATTGACTTATAAGGCATTGCCGACTACTTTTTTAGACAGCAGAGATTGCCGTGCTGTTTCGCAAGTCATCAGGTTGAATGCCCTTGACTATAGTCATGTTGGAACGTTCACTGGAGGCTCAGCAGTAGAAAACATGAGTCCTTTTGGAGGCCTGAGACGCAAAACATGCGGATCTGTTGATTTGGCGACCAATAAACAAAACGATTTTCTCAAGTTTTCAGTCTGATTAATGTCAAGTGGTTCAAATGGTTGTGGAAGGAATAGAAGAAGCTTTCGCTCAACAGGCTTCCGTGTCTAGTAGCAATGGATCATCAGTACCTCCAGTGACGAACCTAGGTATAATGACGATAAGAAAGGAAAAAAGTTGGTAGATCATAGTAGGATAATATTCCTAATCCCTAGGAATATGTTAAGTTTTCTCTTAACGGACTCCTGGTAAGTCGCGTAGACTAGCTCAGTCGGCAGCCAATTCTAGCATTTAACTACTTCTATAGAGTAGAAGTTGTGTCTCCATTTTCTTGGACTTAACCCTTAGACTTGTGTTGGAGCTAGGCCTAAGTAGATGTTTAGGTGGATATCCAGAAGTGTTAAGGATGCTGTAAACCAATAGGTCACCTCTAGGATGCCTGTATTCTGATGGGTAAGGGTTTAGTGATTGGAGCACTCTTCATAAGGATTGGATTTGAGTCCCCGAACTGATCTCGTGGCTCACCGTTGGTTAGGTTCCAAAGTGTCCTTATCCTTTTTGAGTGTGGGAGGAAATACCATGTTTCTGTGCTCTAAATGGGGACGAATGAAACTGTTGAAGATTACGTGGGAGGTTATTCCGCCAAACTGGTCAAAAATGCGCTTCAATGTTGACAGTACAAGGTTTTCTCGAAAGGCATTTCTGTCACAGTTAGCGTACGACTCCAAATAGAAGGGTGCCAGAAGTCCTTAACTTTTTTCAACTTGGAATACTTCTAGAGAGGGTTTTCTGAAGTTGTAACTGTAGTCTACACCATACCTCAGACGGACTACTTTACACTTTGAAGTGTCAAAGGTAAGTCTGTTGTCATCTGCTCAACTTTGAAGTTTAGTCAGTTCCTCTTGAAGTGCCAGTATATCCTCTTGATTGCGTATCTCTCTCCAAAGTTTCACATCATCGGCAAAAAGTAGTAAGTCGGAGGATACCAGTTGTGGAAGATCGTTTATATAAGTCAAGAAAAGAAGAGGTCCTGGTATCGAAACCTGGGGACTCACTAAGACATTCCATAGCCCAAGAGGAAGTGAAGTTACCCCTGACCCTGAAAAGTTGATTGTTTTATGTATGAAACAAGCCAATCAAGCAAAGATGATTTGATACCCAATCGTTTGAGCTTATTGATGATATATATGGTTGACCCTATCAAAAGCTTTTGAGAAGTCAGTGGAAATGACGTTAACCTTCCCCCTTTCGATCTAGGATGGTTGTCCATCTGTCCACCTCAGTCATCAGGTTGGTCATACAAGAATGACCCCTCCTGAAACCGTGCTGTAGGGGTAAAAAGAAGTTTAAGGATAATAAATAGTCGTGTATATAATCGCATACCAGGGACTCCATAATTTTTGAAGGTATAGAGAGAAGAGTCAACGGTCGGTAGCTTGAACGTTTACCTGCGTCGACCTCCTTCGAAAATTGGTGTGAAGTGAGCCAGCTTCCAAACTTTCGGTAATGTGCCTCTGCTAAGTGAGTCTGAAAATATTACTATGTGTTTCGCTACAGTTCCAGGTCTTTGGCAATTTCCAATGGGCTGAAGTCTAAAGATTTGACTTCAATAGTTCTGGTTAGTTTGTATATTTAGTAGTAAGTTTCTATACCATGTAAATGAGTTAGTGCGCTTGTCTCAGGGCAATAAGATTTTGGGAACCAGTAGCTATCACACAACCAGACATGAAGTAGGTTGGTTTCATTGTAAAACAATCATCAAGGGAAAAACTCAAATGCCTAATAGCTAAGGGAACGAGACTGTCTAAAACAGCAAGTAGGTAAGTTAATTAAATCATATTACATACGGTGTCAACAGACGAAAGTGTAAGAATAACAGTAGGCGGAAATGAAACCTTAAACTCCTCTTAGTGTGCTCGGATATCTTTCTGAGCTATGCAACCCACCATGTATCCATACGGACTTGGCGTTTAACTGCTGCAACTAACTTAACTTTCGGATCTTCTTATTGTAGCATTACGTCGTGGGGGTGCTTCTTCCATCTTACTCGCTTCAGGAGACTCATACAGGCATAACTGAGCCGATGGCTTTGCATACATAAGTTTCTCATCACTTCAAGAAAACGGTAATACAGTTTTGCATCAATCCATCTTACGTATGGATCACTTGAGATCACATACGGACTGATTGGATCGAAATTAAAGCATCTTTGTACATTTAAAGAAATCAATTATTTTTGTTATTATCATTATCTTTCATCCGATCATTAACATCAGCATACTACAGATGGCTGTGGTAGTTTTACCCGTATGCGAAGTTACGATTTTAGATAATTTCTCTTAATCCTCTTGGTAATAAAAGCCAAGAAGCTATTACTGGATCCCTTTTAGACTGTCTTCATAAAATCCAAGTTCTGCTTGACTTTCAAAAATGATTTCCTCAAGGCAGATAATATAACATCAATTTATTGACTGTGTGAAATATACGTCCTCCATCAGGAAAACCGTACCAACCACATAAATGTACATGAAATAACATTAAATCTCCACCAAATGATCCTTCAGGCTGGATGTATTAAATGAATTATCAGTGAACATAGAAAATTGAGTAAAAATTTGAGGATCAAAGAAGCCAAACAGTGGGAGAATCTGCTCTTTGATTGACTTGGTCACACAGGCATGGCCGTATTATGTTCTCCCTTCATCGTTTTCCTTAACGTAATTTTTTATCCACTAGACTTAATTAACTTTATAAGGGATCGTAAATCGTGGAAGAACCTGGCCGCCAATACTGGATAGGCCGGGTGATCAATGTAGCGACTCTTCAATAGGATTTAAGAAAAAAAACTCCATTTTCTAGCAATCTTCAACTTTTGATGCAAGCGAACTCAGTATCCCAGTGGTGAAAGTGGTAGTTTGTCCTCACCCTGTTTCCTAGGTGTTTCTAATACCACACTTTCTACGACGAACTTAGACTAAGATGTTACTCTGGAAAGAACTAAGTCACCTTCCGCTAATAATGCATACAGCGTCATGATGGTTGTCGTCGGAAATTTGCACTCTCCGATCCCCAAAGTATCCTATATTCTTGACAGATTATTGACATATCCATGTGTTAAACTGATCATTGGTTGCTCGACATGAATCTAAGACTCAATTGTAAAATTTGAGAAAACTCTAAAAGGTTCCTTAGAAATCACTTCACCTACTATCAAACAACGTTTGGTCATTTCGAAACTGGAAAAATATTCTCACATCACAATCTCACGACGTGGATACTATTTTTACAAACTTTGTCCTGCCCTCAAATGCCCTGGTACGGCCGAGAGTGGGGAGAGTCCGCTCTCCCTCTCGAAATGCTCTCACATGGCCACGCGAATATTTAGTCTCTGCCAGGGAAGTCCTACTCACTGCCTTCTCGTGGCGTTACTGTTGTTCACGAAAGTGAGAGGACGAAAAGAGAATGTCCGGCGCTTTAATAAGGTTGGCGGACACAGAAAGTCCACCTAGGGGAGTTGGAAAACCCTGATTACAAACCAATGGTGCACATGGGCTCCAGTATCCTGAGGGAACAAATGGCGTACGAACCAGTTGTTGGTCACCGGCTACCATGGGACTGCATCTTTTTAAGATGCTCCACTGCCTTGTGGGTTAGACCTTTAGGTCAAAGGCTCGGGGTGTGACCCCCTAAGAAAACCACCTGCTTCAGTCTGGGCACCTGGACAGTATCACAGCCCTCACACAAATCGAATGAGATTTGTGAGGTGCATATATATCTGGTGCTTCCTTGTACCAATATTTATGCGTTTAAATAAATAAACTACAGGTGCCAGTCTCCTCATACTGTGGCTCGTTCGTGACTGTGTCCTGTGGGTTCTACGTTTCTTCGTTCGAATCCACAGTCAGTGTGAATGTCTAAAAAGTACGTGGAAGAAACTTATTCTTATTATCCAGCTTTATTAATTGGAACGACCTTGAAGAGTTTATTTTCAGCTCAGTGATGTTATTAGATAAATACTTTTGATTTTTGTTTAAATTTGCCATCATCAGTTTTTATTTCACTTAGCCTTTACTACTGACGATCAAATACCTCAGTCACACCAACCATAGAGTAGACAGTTAGCTTAGCAAACAACAGTAGGAATCTAAATATCGGTTCGTGAGAAAGAGCTGACAAAATATGTTAGAAATTTTTGCTTAGTTTTCCACCGAAGACAAACTTGGAATCGTTTCACAATATTAGAAAATCAGGGAGAACTTGTCCACGTTCACAAACAATCTTATATACTTAAAACAAATAAAATTATTTGCATCATTTGGAAAACTGACAACCCCAAACAATTTGTTAACTAAACAGAACTGAGCAGAATGGAAAGCAGCATCATTTATAGATGACAGAAATGATGGAAGTGTAAAACATTTCGCAAGTTGCTCATACTGAGGAATGGATGCTAGACTGGAAGGCGGAAGTTTGAAAATAACGTGTAATGCAAGTCTGGCCTACAAAATGAACACACAGAAATTCAGTTCAAATGTTTTCGGCATACTAACAAATAAAAATGAGACATTATTGATTCAGAATAGGAAAAAGAAAAGAAAACGTCTCATGTGTAGTCACCTTACGGACATTCTGGAAACTTCTCGGTTCTTGCAGCATGTAATGATTATCTTTTTCCGTAAACTGTGGTATTCCTTTCACGGTCTCTGATTATCAGTGTGAGGGCAGTAATTTTACCACGTCAATGCTGGCTGTTGTGAAGGGAAAATCAACAGAGGATTAGTTGTTTTCTCGATGTGTCAACTTCGGGCAACTAGTGCCAGTGTTTTACACTCTCTCCACAGATAAATTCTCGAGGACATGATCAAAAACAGTTTGCACGATTACTTTGTTATAATTTACAGGGCCAAAACTATTATGGTTCAATTCGTCTTCGTGATAAATATACTTTTATGGCTTCTCGTTAGCCAGAAGTTTGTTGGATTTTGATATCTTACAGATGAAATGATTCATCAGGTTTATATTTCGTAATAAAATTATTACAATATACTTTTTCTAATAGGTAAAAGGAGTTTTTAGAGTACTTCATCGCTATCTAGGAGTTGGAGTTCACAGCTCAGATATAAAGTTGAAGTATCACATACCCTTATATTTCTATTGAGAAAAATTCCATAAGACATTGTTTTTGTTGGTTGTTTGTTAAATATTGAAGGGCGCAAATTTATTCTGAAGGCCGTATACCTTAGCCGTGGTTTACGGATTTGTTGTCAGGTAGGATTCAAGTATTTTAGTGTGAAAAGTTTTTAATCTGAAGTTAAACTGTACGATTATTGCGATATTCGCATTCGAGTGTTTAATTCTATCTCAAGTGTTTTTTTGTATACAAATTGAGACCATCGGTGCGCTCATTAAGGCTCTTATAAAGATGAACATCCGATACTTATTTTTACAGTATGTAATAACTTACTATTGTAATTGTAGTATATTAAACCCACATGAAATTTGGTTTGAATGATACAGGAGAACATTCGCCCTAAATTAGAAGACCATCATGTCTAAAGTAAATTACTGTGTGTTCACTTTACTTCTGTTTAGCTTCTTGGTTTTATCACTCCGACCCTTTTAGCTGAGTTTCTTTTTCGTGGTTTGACCTTATGTCTTTTAAAGTAATAAATAGCAAATGACTCCAACCGAGTGAAAAACACTAATAAGTATCTAAATTTTGTTAAAACATCAATTTATAACCAGACATCATAAGGATGGGGGATCGGTTGATCTACATTAGTTTTGAAATTTTCAGCACCATGGTGGGTATAGGCAAAATACCATCACCATGTTCTTCGTTGGTGAGTATTTTAGTTAACTGTCAGGAACGCACCTATCTGTCCAAATCATAACACTTTACAGTTGACAATTATTCCCCATCGGCATACGTTTTTCCTTTGTTTTGAAGCAGCTGGTACTGTACCAGGACTACTTGATTCAGCCTGATAAATTGCTAATTTCCAGTTCTTTGCTATCTAATCTTTAGTAAACTATACATATCAATGGGCTCTTACTAATGACTCATCATTAACGGACCCAGGTGAATCCATAATAAGTACAAAGCTTCAAGCAGATCCGGAATAATCACTTCGTTCATACTTTACTCACTAGATGATGAAATTTTGGTGAAATTATACTGTAACAAGAACCGTAAGAATCAAAAGAAGCTAAGTAGCCAAGTGGGAAAACGTCTTTTATTACAATTGGAAAATAATCTTTTAAAGACCCCTATTTTCCACTTGCTACTTTTTTAACCTATGTCAGTAAAAGAAATGAAATTTATAGTGTAGAGTCTATAAAAAGCCGATTATATTAGTGAGGTAACTGTTTTGCTTCTTTTTCTAAACGTCCTCGAATTTGTAGTATCATTTTCGAAATTTGCCAATAAAAGTTATTTATTTTTTAAACCTCACACTGTTCAATTTTATTTTTATTCATGACAAGAATTTTGATTGATCGTAAACTTATCGTTCATATGTGTTGACACCAGTCATTGCCATGCTGTACTTTTAATCCAGCAAGCCAAAATACCATTAAAGATCATCTCGCAATACAAATGAATAATGATATTTTTGGAAATTTTCAATAGAGCGGTTGAGGAAACCCTCCTATATCGATTTGAGAATGCAAAAAATGGGTAGGGAATCTTTTCTTGGGTTGCTAATTATCCAATTATCACTGCTAGTTTAAAATTCGAGAAATTCAACCAAACACTAGCTGATTTTGATGGTGCTATTTATCATTTAAGAAGTGTTCCAAATGACCGATCAAAAATTCTTGTCAGTATAACACTAAACTTTTTTCAGGAATTACAGGAACATGGAGCAAACGAGGTTTGTCAATATTTATGGTCTTATACATTCATTCTGATATTACAAAACAGGTATTAAGAAGAGAATACGGCCAGTATTTATTAAATAAACCTGAAGATGGTTGCAGTGTCTCATTGTTATATGATCTAGAGCATTTACCAGAAAATTATGCCTTAATAGCACAGAAAGCTGCGTTATTAAAAAGAAATTGTTTTGCTGCTGTATTTGAGAAATTTTTTGAATTCCATGCTTCAATGGGTGAAGAGGCTGTTGGTTGTAAAAAAGCTGTCATACATTATCGACCAGATGAAACACTGTAAGTGCTGGCATTTACCAGCATTTTTTTCCATGCTATACTCATGATGTGAATTTGTAAGACTTGTATTTACTTTTGAAAATAACATGTCGACTCAGTTTCTGAAATATGAGTTATTCACCACAAAATTCTCAACTGTGTTACTAACTCGTTCATATGGAAGCAAATAGATTGGTTTCAAACTCATCCTATTTACTGATAGTCGAGTGTTTAAATCACTGAGATTCAGACTTATTTAGCCTTAGTTCACGTACCGAAATTTCAGGACTTAACATTGACCTGTAGAAAGTCTAAGAATAATATATACACATCGAGTATATGTACGCCTAGAAAAGAGAACAAATTGTGTGATGTAACTCATTAACACAACAGTATATTAGTTCAAGATATACTTTTCATCTGTACAGTGACGTAAAATAGCGACAAATATCAGTACGGATCACCCGAACGACATAAATGAACTGAAGACAAGTAAATGTATGGTAATCTGTGGTCTTTCGAATTAGAAGTCAGAAAGTTTTTTAATGTTCCATTCAGAGTTAAATCATATGAATCCAGCTGTAATATGTTCCATCTAGTGGAGTGTGACTTGGATACAGTCGTCTAAAATATGTATACACCTAATCTATTTTACCACTACTCCACTTCAGCCGTACCCATGTTAAACCACGCAATAGCGAAAACAGGAGAATAAGCCTTCTGAAAAGAAAAGTTTATTTCAATCTAAACGTTTAACGTCAATACCAACAGCATCTAACACGTCTCTATACATTCTCCGATGGTGAGGTAAACCAATTGGAGGGAATTCCTTGTTGGCAACAAGGGAGGAATGAAGCTCATTAACCTCATCTGCGAAAACTTCATGATATCCGGATAATAACGGCAACGACTTGGAACTCCACTCGCTTCTCCCAAACTGACCGTAGCTGCTACCTTGATATGTTAGTTGGGCTTGCATATCGTTATAGTCCAATGACGTTACATTTTTTGTAACACGTGTCTCCTTAGGCAAATCGGTTGGAGAATCATAAGACAAAAAGGAACAACTTAAGGTTTAAGGGCGTAGTCTCACTGCTAACTGCGTAGGGCTTGCCAATGCATCATCTGCACCGATTCCGTCTCCTCATAATGGAATGAATAGGCTGGAAAAGGTCGGCGTTAAAATGACATACCGTGTTCCACAAATCATCTCCAGCGCCAAGGCCTTTTGAAGTATAGAACCAACCGAGAAGTGAAAAATGCTTTCATACTTCTAACGACTAGCGAGATAATCTCGTTCATAATCATAGCCAGTCTTCATCACTAAATATTACTTTTATTTCCACTATCAATCCTCATCTTCTGCCTTTGGGTTTTCCAACTTGTACCACCGTCGCTACCAATTCGAGTTCCCGAAATGCTATACCAGGTCTCCCGAAACTGCTCTTCAAACTACACGTCAGAGCTCTCAATGTCCAAACCCTATATAACGTCGGAGAACTAGCGTCACTAGCTAAGACCCTAAAATCTCATGTCGTCTGTATGTTCTGTTTCTGTGAAACACACATGCAGGACTCTAGCATGGTCATTCACTTGACCTCACGTAGCCAGTATGGAGAGCTGGTGCGATATATCCTTCATGTATCTGCAAACGCGACAGAAACTCTTTTGCCGGTGTAGGTATAGCATTAAGTCTGAAAGTTGGGTAGGTACTTCATGACTTGATCTCTATCGACAGCCACTTATATCTTATACGCCTTGATGTCACATCAAAAACTCAGAAAGATAGAGACACGCCTTTACCTCTTTATCTTTTCTGCTTACGCTTCTACTGACTGCAGATTAGATGGAGTAAATAAAAGATTTACAAGAAACTTCATGACATCCTTCAGAAAGTTAGGAACCCAGACGTAGTAGTTATAGCAGGAAATTTCAACGCCCAATATCAACACCATAATAAACACAAATAGATCATGTCTCCATCATCCATCGTTGGAGAGGCACGACAGGAGACTGTCGCTTCTACTGGAGTACATGCTTAGACTCCTATCATCCCCTAATGAGAGCACGTATTTCTGTGCGTTTTACTGGACGAATAAAAGTCACAACAAGAGACCCCCTAGATATTGATCCGAAGACAAGGTCGAAGGTGTACTCAGGGAAGAATTGGGTACCCAGGTATCTAGTCGGTCATAGGGAAACAGTTCATCCTGAAGAAGCCTAAAGATATCCAGATAGCTTCAGATATGACGATGACATCTATGAACAACTTAAACAAAAGTTAGGAAAAACCAGTGAATTTCGGTGCCATCCACTGAATGCATAGGGGCTCCAAAACTCGTCCTCATAGGTTCGGAGAACGTTGAAAAGCTACTACAACTCAAGAATAAACTAGACAAGTTTACGCAACAATCGTGAGGAGTGGTGGGCAACAAAGTACAAGGGATGAAACAGGCAGTGATTGTAGGTAACACTAGATAACTCAATCGATTAATTAAGGGGATAGGTAATAAAAAGACAGTTTTTAGTGAGGCTATTTCAAAGGAGAACGGAAATATTATTCGATTTCAATCTGGAAGTAAGAAAGATAGGAAGAACACTTTAGGCAACAGTTCAACTGACCTGCAGCTATTCTGAAGTTAACATCTATCTCCAATCAACTTAAATAATGAATCGATACAAGTCCCCCAACACTTAATGAGGTTGAAAAGACCTCAAGTAATCTAAAATGATAGCAAGCAACAGGCCCTAGTGACTAAACCCCAGAGATTTTTAAGAATGGTGGTTGTTTTATCAGTTAACTACGATATTGTCTGAAGCCTGGGAACAGAATGTAATCCTATCTGACTGGCCTTGATATATGATCGTTCCAGTGTACAAGGAAGGACAAAAAGTCTCCTATAATAACTATGAAGGAATCAGATCAATGCGGTGTCGAGAATATTAGCTTCAACAATAATCCGACACTTACCTAGGGTTCGTGAGAAACAAACTGGAGAATACCAGGCTCGTTTCAGACTTGGATTTATTGACCAAACACCCACCCTTCGCCATGTTTTAGATTTTTGCATAACTAATGACGCCCGATTATGCTTTATTTCCTGACCTTAAGTCAGGATTCAATTTTTTTGACCGGAAGGTTCTTTGGTAATGTTTGTCATTGAAAGTTGTACCGAAGAATCTTGTGAAAACTCTCCACTCAGACACTATTGGTCGAGCCAAAGCTCATGGAGAACTGCCATCTGAATCGTCACCCTCAATTAGCGTTCATCAGAGTTACCCACTTCTCCCATTTTTACTTAGTTTTGCCACCGATTTTTACCTCAAAATAACGTTTCCTTCGATTAACTTTTCAAGGGGCTTTGTCTTACCAAGAGGTTCGCCTATCGACTTAGATACGCAGATGATATACTCCTGTTTGGCGAAAACGCTGACGAAATGCAGTCTTTTGACCGCCTCGAAAAACAATACTAGCATGTTCGGAATGAGTTTCTCTCCTTTTAAACACAAAATTTCGTTTCATAACCGGTCTGCATTAACTTCCAAACTAATGATAAGGAGTGAAGTGGTTGAATTTCAGCATCCTTTCATAGATATCTTTCCACTTTGTTTTCTCGAAACATATTCCCAAAGTTTAGTCTTTCTTTCTATTATTGCTACTACGTTATTTTGATCTCTTTTGTCATCTTTTCATGGGGCTAATCAGGTACGGTAACTTGGGTCATGCACATCTGTACCAGGCTCAAGACTAATGATATCTGTCTGATTCATGGCTAACTTTTGATGCGCAAAAAACGGGAAGTGAAATAATTAAAGGAGGAAACAGAATTTAAGCCAGTAACCTTCATGCCATTAAGTTGTTTTGTCAAGATTGTAGGGCACAACCGTTTACGCAAAGTTTCTCCTACATTTACTCCACCACAATCTGTTCGTGTTTGAAATCTTTACATTGTTTCATTATTTTGTGATTATCGGAATCCACACTATCGATTTTATTGCCGAATCATTAAAGACAGTGAAAGATGGTCACGCATTATCGTAAATCGACTGAATTTAAACTTTCACACCATTACATACATGCTCAGGAGTCTTGAGGTGCGAGACTAAAGGTCCTGGATTTGATTCTCAGTTGCGGAGTCGTGGATGCCCACCATTTAGGAGCTCTATACTAGTACAAAACAACTGCCCAATGCCTCCAGTTTTCAGCGGTTGTCTAACTTAGATCTGGTCGTAATATAAATATGAATTATATTAGTTGCTTAATTTATTCCTAAGTTCACTATTATAATACTGTTATGAATCAGTTCACCTATTTGTAACTTAGTGAAAAAGCAATCTTTTCTCCTTCAAATAAACTGTCTAATCAATAATCAAGTGTTAGGTCAATGTTACAAGATCACCTTTTGTTAAAGTTATTTGTTATAATTTATTCTCTATTTTGTTAGGTAAGATGAACTAGTATATATACACTTTTAAAAATTAAATATTCGATAAGGATGTGACTACTATACACAGAATCCTGTATTACAAATACTTTTTTTGGATAAGTCTGTCTATTATTCACTTTGTAAAAGTTAAACTTACCCCCTCCATCAGTCCAATTTTTTTTTAAAAACTTTTTGTTCTTGTTCATCTTTCCTTTATCCACTTGTTTTCCACTTAAAAAGTGTCCAGTCCTTATTATAAACACTGGTCAAACAGTTGCATCTATGTTTTTTTCACTTGTAGTAAAGAAATTATCTCTGGATTATTAGTGTATTTATAAAATGGTTACTAATGTATGTTATCTGCTAAAGGAATCGGTTTTTTCTAATGCGTTATCTCCCTTGAATACCCCTTAACACTTCATAAATTCAGAAGGGGGTTTTTGTGGAGATTTAGTATTTTCATAGTTGAAAGCGTGAGTCAATTGAAGCTAGACCACTAGGGAAAACCTGGAAGCACTGGACGACCGTTTTATCCACAAAAACCCCTTCTGATAATAATAATAATTTGCTCACTAGTGACTGACTTCGAGAGGTAAATCCAGGAGTTCTAGTGAGAAGCAGTGACCAGTGGAGTTCAAACCACGTCTGTTGGAAGATATCAACTCACTGAAGACAATGGTGAACGGTTGATCAATTTCGTAGGTTAGTTGAAGTTAGACATTAACACCGTTGGATGCTGGCTCAGTGGTCTATCGGTTAAGTGCTCTGGCATGAGACTGGTAGGTCCTGGGTTCGAATCTCGCGAGACGAGGTCGTGTATGCGCACTTCTGAGGAGTCCCACAATAAGACGAAACGGCCGTCCAATGCTTCCAGGTTTTCCCTGGTGGTCTAGATTCAATTGATGCACGCTTTCAACTATGAAAATACTTCATAAGTTTTTTGAAAGTTTTTCCTAAGCATCATTAAGAATTTAATGTTGCGCAATTGTTCCATCTGATCACTAATGTCTATCGAGATTGAAAGCAAACAAATCACATCAAAACCCTCTTTAGGAAGATCTTTAAGGGTTTCTGAAAGCCTCATCTCTTTCCATAATAAATTGATTTAATTGATACAATAAATTGTGCACTTACTGATCAGACTATACACATATGTATGTCATTTACCAAAGCAACTAGTACCATACAAGTAACGTTCTCATGAAGATTTGTAGTTGATCTCTTTTTCTCTAACTATAAACAGACTATGGTTATCACTAATCAATACTGATTCGTGATTTGTCTTGGTAGTTTTATTTTGACGTGCTCATATTGTATAGCAACTTGAACCAACGCACGTTTCAGGTTCTACATTGTATATGACTGACTGACTGACAAATCAGAGATCACTAGGAGACTTTCTTCAGGCACTAATTTCCAGTTACGCCTCGGATGGAGCAAGTTTATAAACATAAGTCTGGGAAATAATTACCATTAAAGAATATGAAACACTGATCATTTCACTGTGACAAGTTGAATATGGTTAGAAACGTAATCATAGGAGTTACACAATTCATTCTCGAAAAAAAATAATGTGAGGGAGTCTCAAGAAAACGTAGAGGTTGTCGTTTACTTAAATCTTTTGTTGTCCTGTTTTTTTGTTAGGTCAAGTGAATTACTGTTCTTTTCATAGTTTTACCCTTGCCGTTACTCATACAAACTGAGTATATACGTCTTGAATGATTTCGTACATGTCTTAGAGTACAAAACTGTTCTAAAGAAAATTTATCTCTAAACCAATGTTTACGAATATTGAGTTAAAATAAGTCTTTTTCACACCAAATTGTATGAGTTGACGGTGCATTAATTGTTGTATGATGTAATGGTCATTTACGTTGATTCACTAGTTAAGTCAACCTAGACGAAGTAAAAAAATAACTTTAGATACTTTTCAAACATCGGTTCATATTCTACTAGTAAACATCTGCTCCGTTAACATTGCAGATACCCCTTACTAGCTCATGAATACCGATTGGCACAGGACTTGGGTCAAGCAGAGTTTTGTGTTGACTACCTCCAATCATCTAACTTCCCTTTTTCATCAGAATATAACACGTGTATGTATATTATATCTTCGATCTACATGTACTTGCTTGCTTATTTTTCATATACCAACATCAAACTACTTGTAATTTATCATAGTAGTATTATGTGTGTAGGTCCCATCCGAATACTTTTATATTTTCCGATTGCATCAATTTAGCATACATTTATTTGACTATTTATTTAAACACGTAGATGTTTGTACAAAGGGGTACCAAAATGTACAAGTGTATGGTCTGGGTACCTAAACCGAAGCAGGTAGTTTTATTAGGAAGCCACTCAATGAGCCCTTGGCATGTAGCAACCTTAGGGAATGCTGTATCACGGTAGCCAGTGATAAACAATAAACTCAAACGCCATTTTTACTTTCAGGATCATGGGACCTCATGTGCACCATTAGTTTGGAATGAGGGTTTTCCAATTCCCCTAGTTGGATCCTCCATATCCACCGACCCGGTTAAAGCTACTGCCGGACATACGCTTTCCATCCTCTCAATTTCGTAGAGTACACCCCGTTTGCGAGCAGGTATTGAGTAGGACTTTCCTTGCAGAAGTTGTATACGCGTAACCATGTGAGAACATTTTGAAGAGAGCAGATTCTCCCCACCCTTGACCGTATCAGGGTATTTGGTGGCTAGTTAACATACGAAAGCATTTTTAGATAAATTGATGAAATGTATACCCAATAAACCGAAACAACATACCTATAATCACAAGAAGCATTTGTAACCATTGATTGAGTGTTGTTGTTGTTATTGTTAAAAAACCAACCCATTGTATTTATGTATTCATGATAAAGTCTAATCTTTCCTAATTATTATATTGTATTTTTTCTATTCCTAGTCAAATTGTTTGTAAGTTACATTAGTTTTTATTAAATTATCTAATTCATTACTTCTCTCTTCTCCTATTCACTAACAGTACTGTTTCATCGGTACCGAATTTAACAAGTACATTGGCAGTTGATCATTGATTAATGACCAGTGTTATGTTTCTCTTGTCCTTTTTAATATTGACCAAGTTGTGATGTGAGTTCTAATCCTATAGGGATTAGCTGTTCCTTTAAGATTTGAAACATACCCTGCTGATAAGTACCAACTACTGAGAAACTTAGGTCAAGAGTTTCTTGTCGACTACTTTCAACAATATAACAATGTCATAAAGGTTTTGCATTTGAATATATAAGCATAGTATTTTTGTATCCCGGAAAGGTATGAAATAAATTAGACTTATCGAAAAGGTTCCAATTCATCAACACTACAGGATAGTCTTATTATCCATCACTAAATAAGTATGTAGCTAAAAGTCATTTATATAGTATAACTGTTACTGTATCAAAAAGTTTAGAACAAATCTGTCTACAGTACTGTTTTATTGCAGGTGGTTTCGGTACGTATGTCGGGACTGCTACAGTAGCGATTTCAGTTCCTGTTATCCAAAGCATTATATATGCAACTCAATTTGTCTAAGTCTCTACTTTGAATAGGGGAAAATGAGAATCACTCCTGTTTGATTATTTTGGTTGACCAACGCACATTATAACAAACGTCACTTTTAATTCATTTTTGTTTTGGTCGTTTGAGTTTTTCCATTTATGCAATTGATCAGCCTTATATTGACATATGTATGGATTGCTTTGATATTTCCTTAAGTCACAAACATTGGAAGCTGAAATGAATAGTGGCTAGCAGTAGAATCCACGACGCGTGTTTCTTCTTAATTGGGACTCGTCAGCCGAATTTACCTGCATCCCAGAGTTGATATTCACTCCGGGACTCGGGCCCAGTACCATTTGCTTCAAAAGCCATCACGTTGTCCACTTGGCTACGGAATCCAGATAGCCACTAGCCTGGTCAATGGGAAGACTCAAACAATCAAAACAAAAATGAATTAAAACTTCACCTCATTGCACAAGCTATTGGTTACCTGAACTCAGCAGCGAAGTGGATAACGTGATGGCGTTTGAAGCAAACGGTACTGGGTTCGAGTCCTGGAGTGAATATCAGCTCTGGGATGCAGGTATATCCAGCTGACGAGTCCCAAATAGGAAGAAACACGCGTCGTGAATTCCACTGTTAGCCACCATCCATATGTGCTTAATACGCCACTTCGTGTCATAAATCTCGCCATTTAGTTACCAATATTTCAAGTCCACAATTTCAGATGAATCTAGTGTTTAAGTGTTCTATAAAGTACTTTATCTATTTCCTTTTCTACTGAAATAAGGAATGGTTCCATTTTTTGAATAAGTTCTAAATACGTGACCTTAAAAGTCATTATCTCAATCATGATCGATTTTATCAGCATAATTATGCTTAAACGGCTATAATACTAAAAGAAATACAATGATCTGCTTTTTTAAAGATAAATTAACTAACAAATTACTGGCTAAGTACTGACGACGTTAAGTTTAATTACACAGATGGAGCAATCACAATTAAGACAACGACTTCAAGACCAAACTGAACGTATCAAAAAAGAATGCTGACTACCGATTGCATCATAAAGACTTTCAGTTTACCAATCATTTTCAATATGTTATTTTGTTAATAAACTTTCATTTATTTATTTAAACACATAAACATTGGCACAAGGAGGCACCGAATATATATGCGACATTTTTCGTCATTCGATTTATGTGGAGGCTGGAATACTGCATGGGTGCCCAAACTGAGGCAGATAGTTTTCTTAGGGAGCCACTCCACGAGCCTTTAACCTAGAGGTCTAATTCACAAGGCAGAGGAGCAACGTTAGGAAATGCAGTCCCATGGTAGCTAGTCACTAACAATTGGTTCATACGCCATTTGCTCCATCAGGATCATGGAGCCCATGTGCACCATTAGTTTGGAATGAGGGTTTTCCAACTCTCCTAGTTGGATTCTCCATATCCACCAACCCGGCCAAATTGCTTTTCTTCGTCTCAATTTTGTAGAGAACTCCCCCTCTGTGAGCAGGTATTGAGTAGGACTTCCTTTGCAGAAGTTGTATACGCATGACCAAGTAAGAACATTTGGAAAGGAGGAACTGACTCTTTCCAATCTCGGCCGTACCAGGGCAAAGTGACATAAAATAAAATGATCTCCCATTAAAATGTAGGCTAATAAAAAGTTTAATTCAGAAGTAAAACCTGACTATATCACAAGTTCAATTCATTGTTCATAGATTTTCACTACTAGAGAAGGGTCACAATTTAAGCTCAACAAAAAACTAACCAATTCTCTTTGACTTCCAATAGTTTTTCTTTTTTAAATCACCTAAAAATCTTCACCATTTAAAATATAGTAATTCCATATGAAATGGATCAATATATATATATACGTATAATTTACAGTCTATTTCCTACAATTCTTTCATTGTCCAATTATTTGACAATCAACTTACGTCTATTGAATGCAATTAGTTTTATTTGCAAGAAAAGGTAAACAAGGACAAGTGTCTTCTTTTTGGTATAAAGAATAATTAAGTTAAATTTGTTATTGTTGTTCGTCTATGGTTTTATATTTGGCCAATTTAATCGGTTAGTAGTACGTTTTTTGTTAATTGTTGTTTTCAATGGTGATAAATATTTTTCTGTTTTGAAATCTCTATTTTTTCTCTTATGAATTACTTATTTATTTATTTAAACACATAAATATTGTTACAAAGGGGTACCAAATGCATATGTTCCACACAAATCTCATTTGATTTGTGTGAGGACTGTGATACTGCCTGAGTGCCCAAACTGAAACAGGTGGTTTTCTTAGGAGGCCACACCCGGAGCCTTTTACCGAAAGGTCTGATCGACAAGGCAGTAGAGCATCGTGAGGAGATGCAGTCTCATGGTAGCCGGTGACCAACGATTGATTCATACGCCATTCATTCCATCGGGATACTGGAGCCCATGTGCACCATTAGTTTGAAATGAGGGTTTTCCAACTCTCCTAGTTGGATCCTCCATATCCACCAACCGGATTAAAGCGCCGGACATTCGCTTTTCATCCTCTCACTTTCGTGAACAACATCCCCGCCACTGTTAGAAGGCAGTGAGCAAGACTTCCATGACAGAGGCTATATACGCGTGACCGTATGAGAGCATTTGGAGAGGGAGAGTGGACTCTCCCCACTCTCGGCCGTACCAGGGCATTTGGGGGCAAATTATATGATTTCATTTTGACCGTATTCTATGTTCCATGATTATTGGTTGTGTTTGTTTAATGATGCATAGTCTTTTGATGTGCTTTTCTGGAAGCTTTATAAATAGGTCATCTAGCTAATCATTATTCTAAAGAATATTATCAGTGCCTACTGCATGTGAAAGACTTCTACATGAAGTCAGTTATAATCGACATAGAGTTGTTACATATCACACTAGCAAAAGAAAATGAATAAACAAGGGATCAAAATAAGGTCTGAAAGTCTGAAAAGACAAAATAAAAAAGTAAAGAAAAGAATACTAGAATTCAAGATCAAGAGTAAAGCATCTGTATCGTTATGGTACATTCTGAGCTACATCACAAATAGTTTCCTGCCACTTTAGCAATTATCTGTCAAACCTCAATCCAGCCTGCACCATCTACAAACATGGTTCAGATCAACAGTCAATGAATTAGATGCTGATAATGTTGTCCAGAATGTCAACGAAAGCTTCCCCATTAAGCCAATTAGCTCGGTGAACTCAGTAACACCAAAAAGCATCCACCTAAGCTGCAAATCATCTCCCAATATTTATTGGAACAGATTCTTTTAAAAGAGGTTAAAAAAACAATTTGTCAATGTTTAGCATTGATGGGGGCTTTTTGAATAACATTGTGTTTTTTTAATTTGAGTATTTACTCGAAGTAGATGTGTTTAGCCCTATCACAGTAGAACACAGATTCCCCTTCGTGAATTTCAACCACTATAAGCTGGTTCTGTTACCAATCAAGTTTATTGATGATCTAACTTTCATAAGTGAAAATATCAGTTAATTTTGTTCCTGTTAACCGTATTTCCACTTTTCTTCTTCAACTATTGTATACGTGATAAGAGATCTCTATTTCTAGTACCTACCTTTAACAGCTGTCACCTTGAAAGAGGCATAACCGAATATATTCATGTATGTTTCTCTCATCCGATAATTCATTTTTTTCTTGAATACTTTCTTGCTCTTCTATTCGATATTATATTTATATTGGATATAAACATGTATGACACCGATGGTAAACAGTTTAACTGTTTCTTGAACCTTTTTTCCTACGATTATCTTCCAGATTCAAATCTTTTCCATCCTTCTACGACATGATACCGTAATATCGTCTTGTTTTCTCTTAGCCTACTTCATTAGTAAATACAGTTAAATATGCGAATTGTTTCTGGTTTGTCATATGCAACACATGTCAAAGCTACTTCCATCAATCGCTTTATCATTTCACCATAGTAACCTATCTGTAACTTCATCATCGTTCATTTGGTAGTCTCACTCGTGTGAAAGCAATAGTTCAAATACATCAAAAGTCAAGTACTGACAACTTATGCACGTCCCCAACCTTTAGGTATCATATTTCATAATTGTAAAACAAGAAATGGCAAATGACTGTTCAGTGTACTTGTTGTGTGATAGAGAGATAAACATTTTCCCTAAAACCCAGGTTCATGATTCCTCTAAAGATGGAGAATTTCGTAAGTAATTACAATAGTGGTAAAATTTATCTACTCTCTCTCTCTCTCTCTCTCTCTATATATATATATATATATATATATATATATATAGTTTACATCTATAAGCTAATTACATTAACACAAGGGGGTTTTGTGGAGATTTTAGTAATTTTATATAGTTAAGATCATGAGTCAATTGAAGCTAGACCATCATGGAAAACCTGGAAGCACTGGACGACCGTTTTGTCTTATTGTGGGACTCCTCAGCAGTGCGCATCCACGATTCCCTTTCCTGTTATTATCCAATCTTAAACAATAGATCTTCCTTTATATTCTTTAATTTTCATTTAATCATCATAATCATTGGTGATCATTACCTAATTAATCAATAATTGATTAATCTTACATTTCACTAATTAATCATTCATGGTTATATTACACTTCTCATTTTGATGTGTTTCATTTATGTCTAATATTACACAAAATAGTTTTGCTTATTGATTTTCTAACGTTCTTCGGTATCTTTTTTTAGCTGACCATATGTTAATCAATTAATTAAGTGCTTTGATTTAGCTTTTGGGCAAAATTTGTTTAATAAATTAACCAATAACTGATTATTGATTGATTTATCCTGTGTTTAATATACTGATAATGTGTGAATGTGAAATCTAACGTGTTACCGAAATGAATCCACCAAATTTTCACCATTCATTTATACTTTTCAGCTGACTGATAATTTAAAAGGTTGAACCAAACAATCTCAAGCATATTATTCCTACCATTTTCTAAAAATATTAAATGAAATACTCTGTTTTCCTTGTTTCCCACATTGTCCGGACATTCCATGTGCCTATAAAGAGTGTTGCTCTGATTGTTAGAAGGTGCATCGGCTTCGTGACTTCCGAAAAATTTCGGCTTTCATCATGAGACGTCATAATTATTCATTCAACTCCCAGGGCAGAGTTTATTATTTTTTTTCTGGTTAGCGTTTTTTAGCGAAATAGTTTTTCTACGGGATGGGGTCGCTAACCCCATGCCCAACCCTTCTCCTTTACCCGGGCTTCGGACCGGCAGTAACTCTAGAAGAGCTACAGGCGAAGTTGAAATACCCTGTATATATGTATAAACATGGAACAAGATACTTACATACAATATGGCTTTCCAACGTGGAATACTGCCTGAAGACCAATAAAAATTTATTTATCAATATAAGAGGTCTATGACCACTTACATTTTATGGTTTATTTCACGGAATGATTTGGATCAGACCAGCTATCATTGAAAATTAGGAAACATTGCAAAACTGTTTTATCTTAGAATGCAACTCAGTTATAACTTACTTTTTTTCTGGTTATCGTTTTTTTAGCGAGTTGGTTTTCTATGGGATGGGGTCTCTAACCTTTTACCCGATCCTCCTCCTTTATCCGGGCTTGTGACCGGCAGTAACTCTAGAAGAGCTACAGGTGGAGTTATACCCATCCAAAAATCCAACAAGAGGCTTAACACAGGATTTTAATATTCCATTGCGAACGCCTACTCTTTAAACTATGAAGTCGTCAGTGAATTGTTTATATTTCAAACTTCAATCAATTCGCGGTATTTCGTAACCACATTCCTAGGTCATCGGTGTTTAGCTACCTAACACGCTAGTGAAGTTCATTTATGTCGGATACGAAGCAGGTAATCGCTGATATATTGAAAGATAGTTGCAAAACATCACGGATTAATTGAAGCTAAAAACGTAAACCAACTCAGTAAATCAAGTGTTCACCACAAGATATGAAGAATCGGAATCCGATCCCTTGTGAGATTGTAAATGTCTGTCATTTAGGAGGAATCTCATACTTTACCGAAATAGCTATCTAATTCTTCCTGAATGTCAATGGTGAACTAACTAAGCCCAGTTCATGATGAAAACTACTAGATCCAATTTATAGTGAACTTTAAATATCGTTGAATTTTCCCTGCCTTATAAAGCTATATTGGTTTGCTTCAAATAATCATAAAACTGGTTTGTACAAATATATATATATATATATATATATATTGGATTTCGAAACCTTAAAATAGCTTAATAATATACAACTTTGATCAAGTAAGTCATGTGAATGAATAACCGTAAAGGAATAACTGACTGCTTATTACGTAATGTTAAGAATAATTAAATTATGATCAATATTGTTTTTGTTTGTTTAAAGGATTATCTTAATATTAGTTAGTGTACATAGATCTCATCTTAAATAAAGTAAGGAGTATAAGCATATTGCATTTAATTGTTTAATTGTACTGCAATATGTGTTCCTCATTACATTTTCATTCTCTTTAAACTGTTACATAAATGAATAGGTTCAGTTAGGTTGTAAAAAAAACTAATAAAACTGTGTAATTTTTTGACTAAAGCACTCAGCTTTCTATTAATAAGTTTGAAGGTTAAGACCCATCATTACGGGTACTAGGTAATGATAGCAAATCGATTGATGAAGTAGGGAAACTTCATCGATTGTGATGGCTGGGACACGTGTTACGTATGCCCAACGACCGACTGCCCCGACGTGCAATGTTTCATGGTGTAGGAGTAGGTTGGAAGAAAGCTATGGGCGGCCAGAATAAAACGTGGCACAAATTCATGAAGTCACTGACAATTGGACTAAGCCATGTTGGTAGGTGTAGTCTACCTGGTTGGGATTCGCGAGATGATAGCAATCGATGGTTAGAGACCTTGAATGACATTGCTCGAAATCGTTTGCAATGGCTCAGATGCATCCACTCTTTGTGTTCTATTGAATTCTAATCTTCTGAATTCCTCATGTCTCAAACCTTTTTTCTCTTTCCAAATTTATTTCACTGTATTATACTCCTTCAATAACATCTTCAAACCCTAATCTTTCACATAATGCTTATATTATTACTACTTCTACCACTATGGGATTGGAATCGACAACTGCATCTGTGTGTTAATGTGGTATGGCAACTCGAACTGATGTATGTACGTACGAAGTTCTACGTTGTAACTGACTAACTGACCCCACACTAAAAATGTTTCTACAAACTCAATGTACACAAAGCTGTATTTGATAAATGAGTTAGTTATATTATTTCTCATTACTGCAGTAGATTTCGTTTAATCTCTATGTTTGTTCGTATTCTAACGGTTGATTTATTTGTATTTGCATTTTTCCATAACATTCCTTTCACTATTCATATGTAATAAGTAGTATGTTTTAACGAGATATATGTGTTGTAGTTGTTGAAATCGTAAAAAAATACTTCAAAAGGATCTTTATCCTAGTGACAGGTGTTGGTAGGTACGCAAAAAATATTTATAGTTTTCATAATACCTACTCTTGTAGGCTAACAACTTTGTTTAATTTGATAAAACAATGCGCTATATGTGTTTGCTCTTAAATGATCTGATAGATCTGAGTGTCTGTTCTCTGTCTCGACACGCTCTCAAATGGCCGTACATTTATAGCCTGTTCCAGCGTTGTCCTATTCTATATTTCCTCTTAGTGGGTGTATTGTTTATGAAAGTGACATGACAAAAATCGAAAATTCAACGCTCAAATTGGACTGGTGGCTCTGCAAAATACACCTAGTGGAGTTGGAAAGCCCTGGTTCCGAACCAAGGATATAAATAAGCTTTAGGATCCTATGAGAGCGAATATTATGTGAATTTATTTCGGTCACTGGCTGCTATCTCACGACATATCCCGATGTCGCTTCACTGCTTTGTGAATTAGACCCGATAAGGTCAAATGCCTAGGGACTGGACTCCTTAAAAAAACCATTTACTCCAATTTGGCCTCTAGGGCAATATATCGTAGCTCTAAGTGCATTCAAACTTCACCCCATTGCACAAGCAAGTGGCTATCAGGACTCAGTAGCTGAGTAGATAACATGATGTATTTTGAAATGAAAGAAATTTAATAATCTGAAATTGTGACTTTTATTAGACATTGATGGTATCTAAAACAAACTATTCGAAACTCAGAATTATTGGCTTTCATTTAACTGGTATCGAAAACCTGCAAACTTTAACTACTACTACTCCTACCATTATTACAACGTCTTAAAACTAATGACTGGATTTCAAAAAAAATTAATCATTCTACCATTGTAATGTAACATCTTTCTATAAGAATATGTATATTGTATTAAAGTATATTTCCTAATTTTTAGCGACCACTATATTCACTAAGAAAAACTGTCTTCATAATTTAAAAACAATTTCCCACTCTAATCTTACTGACATAACTGCTAGGGTAATCACATTGCCCCCAAATGCCCTGGTACGGCCGACAGTGTGGAGACTCTGCTCTTCCTCTCCAAATGTACTCACATGACCACGAGTATATAGCCTCTGTCAGGGAAATCCTACTCACTGCCTTCTCGTGGTGGGGGTGTTGTTTACGAAATTGAGAGGACAAAAAGTGAGTGCCCGGCCCTTTAACCGGTTTGGTGGACAGGGAAAGTTCACCTAGGGGAGTTGGAAAACCCTCATTCCAAACAAATGGTGCACATGGGTTCCAGTATCTTGAAGGAACAAGTGACGTATAAATCAATCGTTAGTCACCGACTACCATGGGACTGCATTTCCTCACGATGCTCCACTGCCTTGTGGATCAGATCTTAAGGTCAAAGTCTCCGAGTGTGGCACCCCCCCCAAGAAAACCATCTGCTTCAGTTTGGGCATCCGGGCGGTATCATAGCCCTCACATAATTAAATGAAATGACAATTTTTTGTGTGGCACATATATATCTGGTGCCCATTTTTACCAATATTTATGTGTTTAAATAAATAAAATAATAAAAGTAATCACAGGATTAATCAACTTTTGTAAATCAATGTTAAAGTAACAGTAACTGCGAGTGCTTTATTTTCTCTCATACAATTCTTCACATGATCTTCACCTTTTTCTAATCTCTTCTCATTACTTTTAATTCGCTAATCTTCTGTGTTCTATTGGGCCACACTTTAGATACTATTTATACTTAGTTGTTCTATTCAAATATCACGTTTTTTAAACCCATCATCTTTTTCCCTATGTTAACGACTATTTGTTAAACTGTGTCTATTATATTCTAACTGCCGTTATTGATTTGCACAATAATATCTTATTCGTATTAGAATAATTCAATTGTTCCTTAATTTTTGCAAAGTATCCTACGCATGTACCGAATCTCAAATGTCAAGTTATTGGGTTTTTTTTCCTTTCACGAAACATTAACAACTAACATTACAAAATGAAGGGAATTCATATGCCATTAAACCTTTCACTTACAAGCAATGATTTTTATAATTTTGTACGTCACACATGAAAAAGGAGTTATATAAGTTATCTAGGGAAAAATACCTACTACCTACTTTTATATACGTTGAAGTATTCCATTTTGTAGAATGAATCATGACCTGGTTTTAGTTAGATCACTAGTGAAAATTAGAAAGCATTAAATAGCTGTCTATTTCCCACTATTAAACTCCTCTGTAATGCGCATCCACCGAGATTCTGGGTTTGTTTAATTAATTATTTATTTAAGCACATAAATATTTGTACAAATGGGAACCAAATACATATGCGCCACACAAATCTCATTTGATTTGTGTGAGGGCTGTGATACTGCCCAGGTGCCCAAACTGAAGCAGGTGGTTTTCTTAGAGAACCACACTCCGAGCCTTTGACCTAAACGTCTGATCCACAAGGCAGTGAAGCATCGTGAGGAGATGCAGTCCCATAGTAGCCGGTGACCAACGATTGATTCATACGCCATCTGTTCCCTCAGGATACTGGAGTCAGCCCATGCGCACCATTTGTTTGGGATGAGGGTTTTCGAAGTCCCCTAGGTTTGATCCCCTATCGTTGTTTTGTGAATGTACACTGTTGATAAATCTCATGCTATCACTTAACAGTTGTTCAATGATCCTAATATTCACTAGTGGTTTGGTTAAATTCTGTCTGTTATTTAACAATCTCCATAAAACCCCATATACTGCTAATATCACATTTTAATTTGTCAATTGTCTATGTTAGTGTTTTTGTTGTTGTTGTAGTTACATCAGTGCACTTGCCGATCGGGTTACTGTTATATTCAGTACTGTTTTCAAAGAATCTGATGATCTAATTATTGCTAAAGTATTTTTACAGGTAAATATTAGATGTTTTTTATTGATTATTATTACTATTACGTGTCAAATGAATTTTTTCAGTCTATCGATTAATCCGTCATTATCTGATCATGTGATCAGATGATCATGATCTTTTTTTAAAAAAAAACAAACTACTAATTACTTACAATGATCCGTTGTTAAAATTATCATTGAACTCATTTCTGTTGTTTTATTGTTCTATATTTATACTACACTATGCAATTTGTAAACCGAATACAATAACACAAAAGAACCAGAATATAAATATACACTATTCCAATTAATAAAACTTACTAATTCAAATTCCAGACTATTAAGAGGATAATACCTGGTTATTCATAGAGAATGTTGATGTGTCTTTAAGATTCAAGTACTAAGGATATGAGTTTTAGAAGTTGAATTTAAATTTACACATCAATTGTTTGAAAATTTCAAAATGGTATTCTGTATTGATTCAGATTGAATGTTATACTTCTCAACCTTCAATGATGTAACTGAATAACCAAGTACAAATTTGTGTTCTCTGATTCGAGCTGTACTTTATCATTATTATTAATGGCTTTATTCAATATTATAATCTGGTACAATATAGAATTTTCAGCACGAGTTATTTCAACAAGTTTTTTTACCAAGACAAAAAAAAACAGAAAAGAAATGAAAAAAAGGTTTAAAAAAAATCTGAGTCTGTATAAATTATCAAATTTAAGACATGCTTAAGAATACAGGTTATTTACTAGGTCAACTCTAACAAAGGTTAACGTTTACAAACGTAGCTACTCCGCCACCACAAGTCTTTTTATTGTTTGATCGATCCTGACGATAGATATTGAAATCATGTAATGATACTAAGCAATCGTCCTGTAAGTCAGTTAACCAAGATTCTTGAATTGTGATGACACCACAATTACGATACATGTTTTGACTTAGTAGAAATTGGAGATAGTCCACCTTGTTAATTAGAGATCGACAATTAGAATTAAGCAGCTCTGGAATCGACATTTGATTAATGTTCATTCTCTTTAATGCATATTGCCAACCACCACGATGTCTCTTATTGTACTTGTTTGTGATTTTTGCAGCGAAAGGACGTAAGCTTTTCATAAACACGCCTGTATACGTTATGCGATTAATAGACATAATGATAGGTTAAAACAAATTAAAAAAACCCAGATAACTTGTTGAAATATTTAGATGGTAGAAACAGGTAGCCCAGGTATTCAAGCAGGCCGCCACAAGAATGTATGTATGTGGGTATGTGAAACGGTTAGTGATACTATCCACTTTTATCCAGATCAAATCACGTAAATCAGTGTTAAAGTGTGCAACCCGATAGCGGTAGTGTATCCACTATTCTATCTCTCTAGTTTATGAAACGGAATCGAAATTTGTTATAAATGAAAGATTATTCGGTGTAATGTAGTTAGAATATTTATATACAAAGTATATGTATATGTTCAGAGTTGCCTGTTTATGCTATTTTAGTTCTAGTCCAGTTAATCATTCAAGATATAAGTTGGTTAGATCCAGATTAATGGTAAAATTCTAGTTCATGTAATCATCATCTTGATCTTGGGTAATTTACACATAATGTTATTGAACTATGTGATTCATTTACCATCATATACATAAACTAGTTAGTTAGGCTCTGAAACTCGACCTAAGTTTAATGTAATCACATGACCATTTATGGACAAGATCAAAGTGTTGTATTAATAAGACCACCTTATCTATTATTTATTATTTATTTATTTAAACACATAAATATTGGTACAAGGAAGCACCAGATACATATGCACCGCACAAATCTCGTTCGATTTATGTGAGGGTTGTGATACTGTCCAGGTGCCCAAACTGAAGCAGGTGGTTTTCTTAGGAGGCCACACTCGGAGCCTTTGACCTAAAGGTCTAACCCACAAGGCAGTGGAGCATCGTGAGGAGATGCAGTCCCATGGTAGCCGGTGACCAACAATTGGTTCATACGCCATTTGTTCCCTTAGGATACTGGAGCCCATATGCATCACTGGTTTGGAATGAGGGTTTTCCAACTCCCCTAGGTGGACTTTCAGTGTCCATCAACCCGGTTAAAGCGCCGGACATTCGCTTTTCATCCTCTCACTTTCGTGAACAACACCCCCGCCACTGTTAGAAGGCAGTGAGCAAGACTTCCATGACAGAGGCTATATACACGTGGCCATGTGAGAGCATTTTGAGAGGGAGAGCGGACTCTCCCCACTCTCAGCCGTACCAGGGCATTTGGGGGCGTACATAATAGATGAACGTTGGAATCATTCTCTCTGATGCGTTCGATAATTGCATCTAATTGTTAATTAATCATTCACGTTTGTATGATTCTTAACATTGTTAACTAGGTCACAAACAAATTAGTATTAACTATAATTGTATACTACTCAGTTGGGAATATTTCAATATATATATTCCATTGTATAAACCTGTCTATCTACATATAAATAGATAGATACAAGTACATGTTTGTTTACTCTTATATACTGCGCATCCATGAATCATGATGTGTTTTTTCCAAGAACTTATTTTCTCTTCATGAATCAAAGTCTCAACAGGTTTTTGAACCAACTCTCAGGTTTTTCTAGATTTCCCATATCTCTGTATGTGTATGTGTGTGTGTGTTTGTAGATGTATAACAAATTAATTTAATATTGTCAGTGATGATTGTTTGATTGACTGGTAATTTACATGGCTCGTGTATCCTTCAATTGAAAACAATCATTCATAATGATAGCAGTAGTATATACACACACAGTAAAGCAGGATATACATTTGTTTATCATAGTTCACATGTGTAACAATTGTATTTAATCCTAGTTCATGAAAACAGTTGTTTTCAATTACAATATGAACCAGAGCAAGTTTTACTAATCAATCATTTACCTGGTTATTAAGTTACACTGAAGTGAAGACTCAGTCAACCATAATCAACATATATAGAACCTGATACATATTTTCCTTGACCCAATTTGTTATGCTGCATCCATATACTAGGACAAAGTGAAGATGAATAGTAATGTAGTCTAGGTAATTTAGTAGCAAGGATAATAAGATGGAATAAACATTGAAAATACAAAATAAGGAAGTGTATATGAAAGAAGAGTTAAACTCAAGAACTATGGTAAGACGAAGAGTGGATACATCTGTGCTATTATGACTAATGTCTCCAACCACTGATTATAATCATCATTCTGTCATCAACCAGGCAGTTTGTATCTTCCAACAGAACTCAAACCATTAGTCATTGACTTCGTGGATTGATGCCAAGTCTTGATTTGGTCTTTTTTTAGCTTTTTTTGTGACTTCTATACGAGCTAACATCGCCTGCTGAGGTAGTCGATGGCTAAAGATACGTAGTTACCTGGTTGAAGTCCGTGTGATTATCGCAACTAATAGAGAATTTAGATGACATGACTCCTAATTGTTCAAAACATCCCAGGTGCATTTAAATCGTGAGTCACGAAATCCTCCTACACCTTTTTTCTTTGTTCTATATCTAATTTTCTCTAACACTACTTGTAATACTCTATCATTAGTCTTGAAATCGTTTTATATTTCTATGTTGGTATGCGTTGTAGTAACTTGAACTGAGGGGAATATGTTAGGTTTTACGCTACGTGTGACTAAATAAATAGGGTCAGTTCCATATTTATTCTCTCTATCACAAAATGACTGGACCGATTGTTTTGACCTTAACTTTGGACTTCTGAGAAAACACGACCTTCAATTTTAGCGGTAATCTTATTATCTTACGGTTATAATCCAGTGTTTTTTATTTCCTTTGCCTCTGTTAATTACCTATTCAATATGAGGATCACTCAATACTATTGGTGTTTGACATTTGTTTCACTCGACAAAATTGCATCAAAATAGACTATTGAATGCTGACTAACTAATCTAAGTGAAGGTTCACTACTCACTTTATAACTTAACCGTTCTACTTCCGATTTCGTGTGGAATATTGGGCAACCAACACTAGGATAAAACAGCTATACAGCACTCTCTGGTTTCAAATCATCAGCTGAGGCGGTTGATACGTATATTACATATATCCAACCATCTACTTCGATCCACGAAGCTTTCGACCGTATGTCTGAGGTATGTGGATAGATATAGACTATCTGGTTAGCATTTGTGCGGTAACCTTAATCAGTGTTTGGAGATGTCAGCTGACATGTCTCAAAACCAGTCACAAGAAGGGAGGTGTATTCACTTTTTATCTTGTTCTATATCCTGAGTCCCATTATTTTCCCACACATACCTTTCATTTTATATTTTCGAATTATATTCTCAATGTTTAGTGTTTAACCTTTCTGCTAAATTATTTAAACTCCGTTTCTGTTCATCCTAACTTCATCTTATTATGTTGTTGTGTTATTCCAACTTAAGCCAATATACATTTGTTCTAGGCTTTAATTGGTTTTTTAACTAATTGGTTTACCATCTGACTTAGGTCTATGATTAAAACTTATTTGTACATTTCAATGATAATATGTGAATGTCGAAATATTCATTATCTCATTTCGCTTTTAGGAATTAACTGAAGTTCGACGACGTTTTGATCGAGCGCCTCAAGTTCTATATTCTCAGTCAGTACCTCCTAGTGAATTAATTGGGACAGATGCAGCTGTCGGTGAAAATGTGGCGTATATTACATTTGGTAAGTTATTTGAACGTGAATATATATGCATATAATGGTAAAGCTATGTCGCATTATAGCTGACATCAGCTAGTAACGAAAACCCTACAGAGTTATAACCTTAACTCATCTTACTAGCCTGCCTCCTAATATGTAAACTGATACATTGGACGAATCAAAAGTCAGCAAAAGAGATCACACTGCGCCAATCAACTTTCTCCTAATGACAAGTGCTTGTGATCAATCAAAAGACGGTTTCATTTTCTAAAGAACAGATGCATATTTATAAATGAGTACTAATGCATGTGGATTAGAATAGCCCAATAAACTTCCTGCTTGCATTCGTAGTCTCTGTTTAATGAGTACATGGTTAGCGGTTTTCTTATAGGAAGTTTGTGTGCCAATATCAGTCATGTTTACCACGGTTCATAACACAAACTTAGCCTTTTTCCTCTACTGTAATGAGTAATTCAATATGTTAAAGGTTAATGAAACATACCAAAACTATTATTCCATTGTGATCCTATTGCTTCCTGTTGTTAATTGTTTTATAATTAAACAGTTCTGATTTCTGTGACTCAGTTTCCCTGGGTTGACGATGTACACGTCCAACCAGGAATAGCCACTCTAAATCAACTGCTAAGTTATTATTCGTCCACCATTCTACTGCTTCTCTCTCTGCCTGCCTTTGGGTCTACAAACCAATAACTAGTCTTCAATTTTTATGTATTTCAGACAGATAAAATTTATCTACAAGCAGACTAGACTGCATCACACAATACATAAATAGCAACTATACATGATCAAGCTGAAAAGTGGCTGTTAGTAGGGGAGACTGTAATGGATAATAGTATTTAATGGATCAGATGAAAGCTTATGATAATAATAATTGTTATTATTATTATTATTATTATTATTATTATACAATAAAAGTATATATAACATTAGTCCTGGAAGTTAACATTCCTTTGGCTGCCATACTGACATAACAATACGTCCACACATATGCATATACAAAAAAGTACATATGATTAGCACGTGAATACCTGACAAGGATAAATACAAACGTATAGACTAAATTCATGTAGGCGTCATAAACAAGAATCTATACAAGTCACTATAAATTGTTTCCAAATATTTACAGGAAATCAATCATTATTACAACAATTTTATCTCTGTTATCAGATAGAGAGATTTAATAGTCTCTTTAAGCGATTTTCATTTGTCTAGCCCAGATAATCTATATAGCATTCCTTTCAAGTATTGGTATCTTGGGTTCGAAACCCTTCATCTACTTGATTTAGTTTTAACAGAAAGATTTTATCTTCTGTTTTAAAAAGTTTAGCAATTCCTTGATGATTTAAATAGTAGTGTTAGCAGGAAATAAACCGGATTAACGCACGTTATGTGTATGATCGTGACGGCGCATGCTGATTGGCTAATTCTAAACCAATCAGCTCTGACAAATTTTTGGGGAAGCATCTAGAAATTTCTTATGCATATGCTATAAATATATATGAACGTTTTTCTAACAATTGATTGCTGTGTCACCTACCCTTGTTATTTTGAATACAATTTCGTTCCTGTTCAACGTGTTCTGATTTTGAGGGTCTTGTCGAGTGTCATCGTATAAGAATACTATTATTTGGTATATAATTCCCATTTAAACATTAAGATTAAAACACGGAGTTCAGCGAAGGGATCTCTTTTCAACGAATTTATTATCAAGCTGTACAATCGTATATATATGAAAATGTTTTAATAATAAAACATTTTGTACAGCTTGATAATAAATTCGTTG
>NC_031501.1:2423638-2457742 GCF_000237925.1 Schistosoma mansoni | reverse complement strand
GCCATTTATTCCTTCAGGATACTGGAGCCCATGTGCACCATTGGTTTGGAATGAGGGTTTTCCAACTCCCCTATGTGGACTCGCTGTGTCCACCAACACGGTTTGCGTGCCGGACATTCGTTTTTCGTCCTCTCAATTTCGTAAACAACACCCGTGGTGCTAGAAGGTAGGGTGTAGGAGTTCCCTGTTAGAGGCTATATACGCGTGGTCATGTGAGAGCATTTGGAGAGGGAGAGCGGACTCTCCTCACTCTCAGCCGTACCAGGGCATTTGGGGGCATAAGAATACTAAGCAATAGGATCGTTTATTAGCAAAAAAATTATAACAAGTAGTCATTTAAGTTTTACCTTATCGTCCATTCTCTATTCACTACTTTCTTTTAATAGTTCTATTTCCTCGACATCTTACACCACAAGCATCTCCACGTACTATCAATCTTATTCATATATTACGCAACTATCTACATTATCATATAAAATGTTCCAAAGGATATATACATCGAAGAATGCATGCTAAAACATTTGAATTTATTAAAATATTAAATCGTGCTAGACCACAATTTTATTGTTTAAATCCTGTCATACAAACTGGTACTTCTATGATGATGACAACAACAACATCAATGAAGTCAATCACTTCAAATTCATTCTTTACAGACAATAATATTACAAATGGTGAAAATGGTATTGATTATAATAATAATAATAATAATAATGGTATTGATAATAGTAATAATAATAATAATGGTAGTAATAATGCAAGTATACAGACAAATCGAAAAAATACAATGTCAACAATAAAAGATACCAGATCAATGTCACAACAACATCAGCATTTATCAACACCACCAGTTCGACAAACATCAGTATCATCAACATCATCATCCTCGACATCATATACGACTACTCTTCCTCAATCTTCAGATTTCATGCTCAATAATGGTTATATATAAAGTATTATTCTTTAAAAAGAAAAGATGTATTTTAACTTTGTCTCCCAGTCATTTTGTTTGGGAGTATATGTGTCTGTTCCTTCATCTTTTTTTGTACTTGTGCCAAATAATCTGAATACATTTACTAACATTATTCATACTAAGTAACATGTATACTGGCTATTCATTATAGACCAAAATGAAGATAGCTGACTTCCTAATATCAATTTATTAATAGTAGTATCATATGCATATAAAGAAAAGGAAACCCAGGCTTATTTCATCTCTCTCGATGGCTTAGTTAGATCAACTTCTTCCATAAGTCATGATCATCATCATCATCTTTTTATTTGGCTGATTGTGCATATGTGATAGGTAGTGTAATTATGAATAGTTTCATGTTGATGATAACTTGACAAAGGAAAGACCTGTGATTTTTTATCTTAGTTACAGCCTAGATTATCCATGTAACTGATCTAAGATATATACATATAGAAATGTATATGTATATACCTATGTATTTAAAAAAATGTATTCTCCCTTTATCCTCTTATTCATGAATTATATCTTCTGCTGCATGGTATCATTCTCCATACTACATTATTACCGGGTTGTTGTTGTCGTTTTTTTTTAATAAAAAAATTCATCCTTAGGGTTTACTTTATTGTAATTCGTTTATCCGTCGTTGTTGTTGTCATCGTCATCGTCCTCATCGTTTTATTTGAAATGCAAATGTTTGTTTGTTTTTCTCTACTCCAACCTTATTTACTTTTTTTTTAAAATGTTATTCATTTTCTTTGTCAATTATCAAGAAATGAATAGGTATCATTATTGTCTTCTTGTTTCTACAATTGCCCTTTATTATGATTATCTTCTGAAAGATGTAGGTGATAATATGAGTAGAGAGAAAGAAATACCATTACCTATAGGAAACAAATTGAATTTTTGTAACTTGGACCGATGCATATATGTACCTGGTCCTATGTTGTAACTGACTAACTGACTGACTTGTAATATGAATAGTAATATAAAGCATTTATTAATGTTCCTGTAAAACATATGCATTATTTACTATTATTAATAATGATATATTACTTTATAATGATTATTAAATAAATGATAATAAATTTAACATTCATCTTATTGTTTTCCCGTATTGAATTGTTTCTCACTATTACATAATCTATTACTTACTATGTTTAGTAGGTAATCAAGTCTCAACTGCAAAAACAAAAAAAAAGAAATGATAATGTCATTTTTACTCTAATAAGATCAATTATCCGGTGGAATGTTATAGTCTATCTTAACATCTTATTTGATTCATACAATAGTTCTTATAACCCTTAATAATTAATTAGAATACTAGAACTATGATATGCTTAATGCTAATTCCATTTCTCGGTAAACGAACGAAGGTCAATAACACAGTGACACGATAGGCTAATCTAATCTGTTGTCTCAGGCCCCGCTAACTAGAGGAAGAAGCCCAAGGCGAAGTAGGGGAAAATATATCCCGTAAGCAGATGAAGTACAAGCAATCGTAAGGGGAAAAACTCAAACGTAAATATACAGCGATAAATTGTCCTTGGGCAGCATTACAAAATAACACACTCAAAGATACAACGGACCAGTAGCGTTTAAGATATTTTACAAGTGGGGAATTCGACTCGAAGGTGAAAAGAGCGCTTTTGGCGCGAAAACAAAGAAATTCGAATTTTCAAAATAAAATTACAAAATTAGGCCATTTACCAAGTAAGTTCTGGGGATTTAACCCCCTCCCCCAAATATTGGTACAAAGGGGTACCAGAAATATATGCGCCGCACAAATCTCATTCGATTTCTGTGAGGACTGATAATGTCCGGGTGCCCAGGCAGAAACAGGTGGTTTTCTTAGAGGGCCATACCCCAAGCCTTCGAACTAAAGGTCTGATCGACAAGGCAGTGGAGCATCGTGAGGAGATGCATTCCAATGGTAGTCGGTGACAAACAATTGATTCATACGCCATTTGTTCCCTCAAGATACTGGAACACTATGTGCATCATTGGTTTGGAATGAAGGTTTTCCAACTCCCCTAGGTGGACTTTGCGTGCCGGACATTTGCTTTTCGTCCTCTCAATTTCGTAAACAACAGTAATGCCACTGTGAGAAGGCAGTGAGTAGGACTTCCCTGTTAGAGGCTATATAAGCGTGGCCATGTGAAAGCATTTGTAGAAGGAGAGCGTACTCGCCTCACTGTCGGCCGTACCAGGGCATTTGGGGGAACTAATAACTAAATTACTTTCTTATATTTTCATTAGTTATTGTGGTTCGAAAATTCATATGATATAATATAACAACAGTTTAAAAAACATCCTACAAATAAGAAACTGCAATTTGTACATATCTTAATTAGTTATGATATAAAACTGATCTTACACCTATCATGTCTTGTGAAGCATAGACCGACGACTAGATGTCTCTGGACAACTCTGTCTTGGACTCCCTGATCAATAATACAAATAAGCGTCAAATGGGAAACAATAGTTGCTCACTTTTCTCGTCATGATACCACAAACTCGATTATTATAGTGTTATGTTTTTCGCCCCTGTCAATTATCACGTGACAAGATCGCCAATCAGAATACCGAGTTATATGACCTTATTCCTGTGCTCAACCAATGACACGTCAATTAGCACTAGCAGCCTTAAGTCAACTCAGAATCCCTATTGATCCTTCTCACCTAGCCCTGCTCGTTTAGTCCAGAATATGATCTCAACCTCTACTGTATGAATAATATATCTCAGATGTACTTAGTATACAAGCGAACCAAACTGCATCACACTATAAAATGAAAAATAACAATCATACAAGATCAGCCAGAAAGTGGCTGTGAATGCGAGAGACTGTTATTAATAAATTAAAAATAGTAGGTCGTATAACAGTAGTCAATAGGTCAAATGAAAGTTTGTGATGAAAGGAATATTAATATGTATAATAACAGTCCATAAATAGTTCCCGGGAGTTGCCCATAATTTAATCTTCGGATACGACAATGGTCCATTAGGTGTGTGCAATGTCTCTTTGAAGTTGGTGACGTTGAATCTAATGTGGACTTTTATATCTAGGGAAAAGCAAGCTCAGTGATTGTTATAAATTTTATCTAAACTCAATTATATAAGTCAAAAGACTGTTTCACAAAGACACTTCGACGATGACAACCGCACGTAAGTGAAAAGAAAAAGGTTGAACTTCCAAAGAGAGATTTACTGATTGTCAAGAAGCTGTATCAATCTAAGGGTACGTTTCATTTCATACAATGTTCTCATTGAAACATTAATTCGTGCAAACCAAACACATTATCCAATGTTTACTTCTTATCAATGTCAACCATAGACTGATATAGAATATACTGTAAGTGGCTGTAGATGATGTGAGTCTTTATCGAACTGTAGTGAACAAGAAGACGAGTGGAAACTATCGAATGTATTTTACATGGAAATTACAGACTATCTCGCTAAAATCTGACAACCATACAGTAAACAGTTAATTTGCAAACTACCAATCAATCTTGACTGTTCCTTCTGCAAATATCAGTCCATAGTCTCCGATTATTGCCGTTCATGCATTTTCATACTCATTGTGTTTCGCTGTCGTTCTTTCCTTATCGATCTTCTAGTGAAATACATTCTCTGTCTGACCATCGTCCTATACTACTTATGTGAATGTAAGCAACCTACACCACGGAACTACAACTTCTTATGAATTATTTTTTATCAGAAGGGGTTTTTTGTGGAGATTTAGTATTTTCATAGTTGAAAGCGTGAGTCAATTGAAGCTAGACCACGAGAGAAAACCTGGAGGCACTGGACGACCGCTTCGTTCTATTGTGGGACTGGGCAATGCGCACCCACGACCGAGCCTCGCGAGGTTCGAGCCCAGGACCCACCAGTCTCGCGCCAGAGCACTTAACCGATAAACCACAAAGCCAGCATGCGATGGTGTTTATGTCTAACTCCAACCAATCCACGAAGTTGAGCAACCGTTCACTAATTGTCTTCAGTGAGTTCCTATCTCATAACGTACGTGGTTTGAACTCCACTGGTCACTGCTGAGGAGTACCACAATAGGACGAAACGGCCGTCCAGTGCTTCCGAGTTTTTCCTGGTCGTCTAACTTCAATTAACTCACGCTTTCAATTATGAATTATTTGTCTAAACTTTAATATTTTTCAGTCTTGATTATAACAGTTTCATTAATATCGAACCAAATCCAAAGCATTCTCAAATCATTAAGAAATGTAAATAGATGATGATTCCCTATCCGTAGTGCAAATAAAAGATATCTACCTTTTATCCTAATGAATATTTCTCTCTCTCCTCATTGTTATTGTGATCTGTGTCAAAATTCCATTGCTCATAATGTATTCTTGTATTTTGAAAACTTTTACTCACATATGGTATAAATTTTCATCAAAACTAACCAAAAAGTTATTATCAGAAAGGGTTTTGTGGATATTATAGTAATTTTAATAGTTGAGATCATTAATCAATTGAAGCTAGAGCATCATGGAAAACCTGGAAACACTGGACGGCAGTTTCGTCTTATTATGGAACTCCTCATCCGGCTGTCCAGTGCTCTCAGGTTTTCTATGGTGGTCTATCTTCAATTGATTCATGATGTCAACTATTAAAATTACTAGTATTCATTTGACCTTATAGTTACCACAATGAACAACAATTTATGTGAATCAATTATAATGTGTATAGAAAATGTGGTTTAATCGTAAAATTTTTGTTATTCAGTAATATTAAGAAACAATAAAGAGTAATAAAATAAAGTCTTATTCACTTGTTTTTGTTTACTTGTATCTTCCTATTGTTATTTTGGACTGCAATTGATCAGTCTCTTGTTGGCATATGTGCATCCTATGTGGACTGCCTCGATATTGCATGAAGTCACAAGCTTTATTAGCAAAGTTGAATAGTGGCTGACGAGTCCAAAATAGGACGAAGCGCATGTCCTGGATTCCATTGCTAGCCACTATCCATCTTTGCTTATAAAAATGAAGTCTGTTATAAATTCCAATATTTTACATTAACTAGTGTAGGGGATAGTTGGAAAAGAGTTAGGGGCGGCCAATCCAAAACGTGGCATCAGTGCTTGAAGTCACTAACTTCTAGTCTGAGCCATGTTAGTAGATGCAGACTACTTGGTTGGTGCCCGCGTGACTATCGTAACCAATGGTTGGAGACTCTGAGTGACATGGCTCAGAATCGATTACAATGGCGTAGGTGTATACACTCTTTACCTTCCCTTAAACCTTAAGATTAAAATTGCTTCATATCTGTCCTCCTTCCTGTACTATATCCTTATATACAACCTTTCTTTATATACTACCACCACTAAATTAATTACTTCTATGAATCCGGTGTTCATCTTGTTGTGCTAACGAGGTATGGCAACTTGGACCGATGCATATATGTGCCTGGTCCTAAGTTGTAGCTGACTGACTGACTGAATTAGAGTTCTCATCTATTAACCACTAAATTACAACCTCAATCTACCTAATTCACTTTTGAAAAGTGGATAATCTCAATAGAGTTTGCACTTAAAGTATAGTCGCAATACCCAATACACGATTTTGTATTGGTTCTATAAGCTAAATTCAAATATCTAACAGAAAGAAAACGATACTAATAGTAGTATAAATTTACTAGTTAAAGACTAAAGAGACATATACCAGAAATGTTAAAAATTTGCATCAGTTTTATAAATATATAAGCAAAGATGGATACTGGCTAGCAGTAGAATCCAGGACGCGCGTTTCATCCTATTTAGGACTTGTCAGCCACTATCCATCTTTGTTTATAAAGCTTATGACCTTAGGCAATATCGAGGCAGTCTGTACAGGATGCATATATGCCAACAAGAGACTGATCAATTGCAGTCCTAAATAACAATAGGAAGATACAAGTATACAACACCAAATGTTATAGATTGACCGAAATCTAAGTCATCGCTACTGATTTATTTTAGAAAACAATATCAAATCACCAAGTTAGTATGTTGACTATTTTTTATAGTCACTGAGAAAGTCTACAGCTTACGTGATAGTTAAGAAAGAGTTAATGATTTTTCTATAAGTTGATTTCCCATCTTCATAGGGTAGATGTTACATTCCTCACTGTCTAGTATACCTTGGATACTACAAATCTGACAAAATCAGTATTAGTTAGGAACACCTATCTCAATAAACTCGAGTAACGGAATATACTGTTGCTATAACGTGCGATATCCATCTGAGCTACAAATCTTCATCTCAACAACTGTTACTGATACACACTTCCTATACGAAAATCGCCAACCGGCTACTCAGTAGGGAGATTCAGAGTGGGAGCTTATTGGACTAAATCGGTTGACATGCATAAACACTTATATATTACTGGTCAGTCACATGCACTTTTCATTAGGAAAGTTTTGATTAGCGCAGTGTGGCCTTCTTATTCGGTGACTTTTTATTGGCCCACTGTGTCAACAGTGCTATAAACAGTTTATGAGAGAAGCTCATAGGATATTCCCGATACATACATTAGCACTGATTGGGTGGAAATGGATAAATTAGCGTAATCCGCTTTAACCCTGACCCAAAAGTTAGAACTCTATTTTACTATGAACAGACTTGACGTTTCCCAACTAACATTTTTCGTGAAGGTAATCAAGCATCTAGATGATTCATAAGGACAATCATATAAGGTAAAAGTGTAGTGTGGAGCGAACCAATCAGAACCGAGAACTTTAATTTAATTTTTGAGCAAAACTCAAAAATGGATTACTTTTATCTTTCACTACATAAAATCCAAGATAGAAATGTCTTCCTAAGATGTTCAGGACGTTTAAAGTTGGTAGAAAATTCTTTTGGTGGCCATACAGTAAAAAATGACAAACTGGTGAGACCACAATTTATGGACGACCTTTGAGCGATGATTTAGAAATCTTAAGGATGGTTAACTACTTACTAGGGTTAAACGAGGTTTGTAAATTGATTTGGGGAATTCGGATTTACAACTGAACGGTAGGGCTAGGAATTAGAGTCAGGGTTTTCATCACAAACTGACATCATCTATAATACCAAAATGTTATTTAGCTATATGACTGAATGAATTTCGAACTGAAATTCAAGATTCCCTATCTTAAATGTGTTTAGCTTATTTATAAATTATAGTCTCGCCGTAAAGCTTATACATTAAGAAGTGACCATTTAATAAATTTGCGAGAGATTTTACATATATGAACCAATCATTTCTTGTCTCAGTGTATCCTGTTTGTGGTAAAGAAATCATTTTATTGATAAATCACTGAATAATGAATGACCTGGAGATGGCAATCATCTGACACGTGATGTCTTCATACAAATATAGAAACAACAATGATTCTTCTATCATTTCTTTTTCAGCCAACTTATTAATAAAGTGTTTGTAAGACATGGTGAGGTTATTTAGCTATATTCCTACAAAATTAAGATCAGAAAACTGATAATATGCTCTGAACAATCAATAAACTTAAAGAATACTTAGCTGGTTTTATCACTTTTGTAGCTAATTACTTTTGATTCAGAAGAACTCTCCATTGATTGGTTGAAAACTGGCTTCAAATCCATGCAGTTACTTTGAAAACCATTCAAGCTAGTCCGTATGTACTCTTTCACATTTTCTACCTACAAATCTATGGACAAGTTTACAATCACTTTGACTCTATGGTAGAAGTAAGATATAGGGGCAAGCTGATCAGGATCGACAACGTGACTTTCAAGCTTTTGCGTTAAATTCATGTATAGAGGGAAGTAAAAATATCTTTGTATGACAAAAACTTTCTCGCCACCATATGATGAAAAATGATAGTGCTGAATATATCAAATGCTCAACTATGTCTCTATAAATTGTATATAACGACCAAAACAACACTATCTTTACATCCTGACGCCAAACTCTTAATCATCAAACAAACTTTAACTTAGTGGCACTACATTTGATGGACGAACTGATCTGACAGCATCTCTCAGATTTTTGAGCAAAATACACTTACCCAAATTCCCACGAAGCATTTGTTTTATTGTAGCTGATAGTGTTTATCTATCCACTTCTCTTGCACGTATTCGTATTGATATTTTTCAATATATAATATTTTGGCAACAACTTAATATGGTGTATAACGGTAAGAATAGCATTAGTATAATAGACTCAGAAGTACAGGCAATTAGTTTTCGACCGGTTCCTTTCATCCCCCACGATCCAGATGTTTGGTTCGCGGCACTGGAATCTGAATTCGAGATCCGCCGCATAACCAACCAACGCCAAAAATATGCCGACGCTCTGGAATCTTTGCCTGGGGACCACTTAACTACTGTTCGTGAGGTCGACCTCAGTTCAAATGTACCGAAAGTTTACGATCATCTCAAGGAAGCTTTTTCATTGACTAATGAAACTAGGTACTACTCTTACCGACTATGCCCCCAAATGCCCTGGTACGGCTGAGAGTGAGGAGAGTCCGCTTTCCCTCTCAAAATGCTCTCACATGGCTACGCGTATATAGACTCTGACAGGAAAGTCCTACTCACTGCCTTCTCACAGTGGCATTACTGTTTCTACGAAATTGAGAAGACGAAAAGCGAATGTCCGGCACGCAAACCGGTTTGGTGGACACGAAAAGTACACCTAGGGGAGTTGGAAAACCCTCATTCCAAACCAATGATGCACATAGTGTTCCAGTATCTTGAGGGAACAAATGGCGTATGAATCAATTGTTGGTCACCGGCTACCATGAAACTGCATCTCCTCACGATGCTCCACTACCTTGTGGATTAGATCTTTAGGTCAAATGCTCCGGGTGTGGTCCCTTAAGAAAACCACCTGCTTCGGTCTGGGCACCCAGGCAGTGTCATAGCCCTCACACTATTCAATGAAATGACAATTTTTTGTGTGGTGCATATATATCTTACCGACGATCTATTACGTTATACAGAGGACAACTGGCAATACAATACAAACATCATGTATATACGATAAGAACAAAAGTAAACAAACAAATTATACATATATCAAATCATACAAAAAAAAAGAAACAAATTGATGCATTTTATATAAATACTAATATAAAAATAAAAAAAGGCACTATAGATATATTAGTAGCAGAGAGATTACAACTAATATAATAGTCTGGTTGATTGCCTGTCGTTTGAATGGTTCGAGAATTAAACGGCAGACAGATTCATTAAAAAATGTAATATAATAGTCAAAAAACTGTAGTCCAGTCTTGTTATAGATAAATCAGTATACATCCATATAGATAGATGGATAGAAAGACAAAACAAAATTCTCACGTAGAGAAAAGAAAAGTAACGAGAGAATCACATATAGAGTAAAAGTCATGGTTATTTCTTGACGACAACAACAACAAAAAGTAGGAATGAAGGTCATAACAGAACAATACACTAAGAATGTATCCATTGGTAAGATTCATTTTACTTCAACATTGTTATCATCACCGGATGACTATCAAAGATAAGTGTGTATATATATAGATGGTTCTTCTTTTTTTTAAGGCACAATTTAGTTGTTATATACGTAAAGATTAATCGATCGATACAATCAACTGCCTTGACAACTAATAATAATAAATAGGTATGTATGGAATGAAACTAAAAATCAAACTACGTTTAGCTATTCAATGCAAGGTTTAATAAAATGGGATCACAAAGGAAAAAACAACAAAATAGCTGTAAACATCTCTCTCTCTCTCCATATATATATATATATATACTTGTTATAGGCAGGAATGTTGAGCAACCAGAGGAATGTGTCTCTTCTCCATAGGAAGGAGACGATCGTCGTATACAGTGTGAAACGAACAAGCGAATTGAAGTTGTTTAATGATAATCGGAGATTATATATATATATATATATATATATATAACAGGTGTATTGTGCCTTACATTTAGCTTTTATGTCTTCCATTTGTCCATCAACTTTCACATACTGCTTAATCAAAGCATTCGTTGTATATCAATGATAGAATGAACTATGACAATGATCAATGAAAAGAATGAAACAACAAAAAAATCTTACCAACTAGAAGGAATTTGTCAAAAAAAAAGAGAAAAGAAAAGTACCGAACAGGCAAGCAAGCGCACACAAGAGAAAGAGAGAGAACAACTTCCCTCCCCCCGATTGGTATAACAATTAAAATCAGTAAGATATTTAAAGTAATCAAAGAGAAAAAATAGGAAAGGAGAAGTAAGCAACAAAAATATGGATATATATCCAATGGAAATTGACTTGAAAAAAGTACATATATTTGTGTATATAAAATAAAATATTAATATTATTATTATCAGTAGTAGTAGTAGGAGGAGTAGTGGCAGTAGTAGTGGTAGTAGTAGTAATCGTAGTAGTAGGAGGAGTAGCAGTAGTAGGAGTAGTAGCAGTAGTAGTAGTAGGAGTAGTAGCAATATTACAAAATATCGTTGTAACTATTCTTCTGATTTCAATTCATTAATTAATTAACATCTAATTAGTATTAACAATTAAGAAAATCTCTATTCTAAAAAATAAACAACAAAATATCAAAGTGAATAGAGTAGAAAATAACAACAGCAACAACAACAGAATAATGGTAATAATACAAATAGTAAAGGAAACTAACGTTGAAAGAATGTTTCGTTCCTAAATCAATAAATTGATTGATTGAAAATATTAGCCTGTACGCATTGTTCGACCCCTGAGAAGAAAGAGAAAATTAAATGTGAGTTAATCACTAGAAATACATATATATATATCAGTAAAGGTTTGAGTTTTCCCTTTATTAGTCAGTCTTTATTGATGATATACGCATTCTGAGCAGATTGTCTTGATATTAACATTTATACATAAGTTTTGATGAAACGTTGAACATTGGTTGATAGTGAAATTCAACGCCCATGGTTTATCCTATGTAGAATACGTCAATTGAGTGCATTTGTATTTCAGTGATGATATCTACACTGAATCCAGTTCCTCTTGTTTCGAAAAAGAATGAAATCGAACTCTTACAAATGAAATTTACATCTTTTTCATAGTTGAAATCATGAGTCAATTGAAGCTAGATCACCATGGGAAATCTGCAAGAACTGGATGGCCGTTTCGTCCTATTATGGGACTCCTCAGCAGTGCGCATCCACGATCCCGCCTCGCGAGCGAGATTCGAACCCAGAACCTACCAGTCCCGCGCCAGAGCATTTAACCGATAGACTACTGAACCAGCATCCAACGGTGTTAATGTCTAACTTCAACCAATCCACGAATTTTGAGCGACCGTTCACCAATTGACTTGCCGTCCAGTGCTTCCAGGTTTTCCATGGTGGTCTAGCTTCAATTGACTCATGATTTCAACTATGAAAATACTGAAATCACCACAAACCCCTTCTGATTCAAATTTACATCTGTTGTATAAAACAGTGACTATTTGGACTTAATAACTCAATGAATAGCGTGTTGACATTAGAAGTAAGATGTATTAGGCTCGAGTCCCGAAGTGAACACCAAAATTTAGATATGGCAGGTATATCCAACTGACGAGTCTCAACTAGATCTAAACGCGAGTTCTGAACTCCAATGTTAATCACTATCCAAATTTAATAAGAATATACATATACAAAGAAAAATATGATAGTTATTCTGACCAGTTGCAGTCCTAAACATCAATGGGAAGATTCGAACAAACGATACTAATTGAATTTAAACTTCACCCCATTGCACAAACAAGTGGCTATCAGGACTCAGTAGCTGACTGGATAACGCGATGGCGTTTGAAGCGAAAGGTACTGGGTTCGAGTCCCAGGGTGAACATCAACTCTGAGATGCAGGTACACCCAGCTGATGAGTCCCAAATAGGACGACACGCGCATCAAACTGGATTCCACTGCTAGCCACTATCCATCTTTGCTTATAATGTTTGTGAATTAAGGCTATATCGAGGCAATACGTACAGTATGCACATATGCCAATTAGAGACTGACCAGTTGCAATCCTAAACATCAATGGGAAGATTCATACAAACAATACTAATTGAATTTATTCTACTCTTCACTCATCATCATCACGACTAACTAACCCTAGAAATTGGATTTTCAGAATGCTTAATTTAAGCATTGAAATATATTTTGTTGAACTAATTAATCATACCGCATCAGAACAATTAAATCAAGAATTCTCTTAACAATTATTATGCATGCCACTTCACTGTTAATCAATAAACACTAATAATAATAATAATAATGGTTGCTTAATTGGTAGATACACATATAAATGGTGAATTCCTTCAGAATTGAACAGTCAAATAAAGTACATTTCAATGTTTTCTAGCATATAACTACTAATAACCAGCTATCTCAATATTTTATGCTTAAATTTAAATCAAAATGAAACTTAGCACAAGAAATGAAGTTACTCAGGTGATTGGAAGCAGGTTGCAACAAAACATCTGGATTGGGTACTAGTTCACACTCATAACACCAAAACGTGTCTACACGTTGGAAAGATTTGATGCTTCATGTAGGGTTCGAACTTTTACCAGCCAGATTCATAATCTAGAGAGTTATAACTGAACTATTCGAGTCGCGAATGACTTCCTTTAGGACTAAGGTATTTACAATCGATTGATGACTCTGAGTATTGACAAATCTAACACTTGTTTACTACCTTAGGGCAGCTCTAATCCTATAGGTCAAGTACTCAGGAGTGACCTTGATGTTGAATAGAGTGAAAGACTATTAAAAAGATATGCAATATTGCTAGACAACTGTTTTATTTTTAAAAATTTAGATGGGATCAAAATAATGCAAAACCTTTTATGTTTTTATGTAAAGAATAGAAAAACCGACCACTCAATAAATCGCAACTGAATGTGACATAGATACGTGTTCAAATTTCATTCGATTCATTATGTAGACACAATACATAGTCTAGCACAAGTATATACACGTTGAAGCCTAGGAAGTCGCCACAGTTCACATTAGCACAGAGATGAATCAGAAAAAGGATAACTATGAAAAAAAGTGGAAAACTGATGTCAGTACAGTGATGATGGATCTATATTGTGCGAAACCTTCAAGTATTGAGTAACGGTTACTTCAAGAACTCCATAGAACCAAGAAACTTGAACATTTTCCTACACCGTATTCACACTAACGGTCAATGAGTTCATGGTTTAATCCTATGTCTTAGCCTAGAGGTCATGCTAAGCCTTTAGTTGTGACTCTCCCTACATTCTTGTCTTATATCCTAGAAAGTAAAGACAGGTGAGTTATAAATGATTAAGTATATAGAATTTCTCAGACTACTCAGTAAATAAAGTAACAATGTATGATGTTACTTATTTATTTGCCAAATACAAGTGTGTTTATGTAGTCGGCATTAAGCTACGATGTTTGTATAAGGACTATTTGACATTAGAATTGACTATCAAAATCAACTGAGGTGAAAATGAGTTTGAAGCTTTGAACACTCATTGGCCTATAAAGTCAAATACTTCAACCATAACTACACCACTGCGCTACTATTAGCCTATCAAAAGTCACGACCTCATTCAAAGAGATATCTTTGTTAGTATTTTACGGACCAAACAGAAACAAAAAAAGTGATCTAGCACTTAAACAAACACATATATACAAACAAAGACAAAAAGGCACAATAACATACATATTATCACTTTGTATACCACCGATTTTGTTCATCAATGGTGAAATAGGTGCGACTTCACCGGAAACTGTTGTAATATTGGTATTAATCACAGTATTTGTTGAATGTTCAATGTGGGCACGGTTGAGTACTTTCAAGAATTCCACTGTTTTAGCACGCATACGCATTTGCATATAAGCTTTGGAACATTTAATATGATAGTGTAAATAGTTTCTTAATGTTTGTATTAGATCGATGGTGGAATTACGCGCAGATTCAGTGGATAAATGACGCGGAAAAAGCACTAGGATGTAGAAATATATATAACAGAAAAAGAAAAACTAATGGCCATTATCAATATCAAAAATATAGGGAGGGATTATAAAATGGATGTTTTCACAATTCATGTATACCAAAAAGTATACTACAACAGGTAGGCGGTACCTTAGTAATTTAAAAACACAAGCTTCCAAAGTTGAGTCATTCACTGATTTTATGACAGTCTGGAAAGCCGATTAGTATTTCTAGCCTTAAAAGCACCAATGTACAAACCTATACTTGAATAATGGAAATAATTCAAACACACAGGAATGTATCTATCGGTGAATAATGTAAAACAAACATAGTACGTATGCTGTTTCATTTTGAAGATTCCATAAAAATATTATTGAAACCATGAACCGATCTAAGTTAGACAATCATCGAAAACTTGAGGTGACTTGATGGCTATTTCGTCCTAGTATGGGAGACTTTAGCAGTGCGCATCCAAAACCTTAAAACTGGGAGTCGAACAAGGGACTTTCGGTCTTGCACAAGAACGCCCCATCTCTAGACCACCAAGTAGAATAATTCAATGACACAAGTCCAAATTCAATCAATTCACGATGTCTCGCGACCACCTTTCATTGTCTTTGGTAGGTACCATCCTTACACTCGACACAGTTCAACTCCACTGGAGTCAGTAGTAAGTAAATCATGACTCTCAGTATAGAGTTTTGGGGATTGTTCCGTTTTAGTGAATTCAAAATTATTATTATTATTTGAACACATAAATATTGGTACAAAGAGGCACCAGATATATATGCGCCACACAAATCTCATTTCATTTGTGTGAGGACTGTGATACTGTCCACGTGACCAAACTGAAGCAGGTGGTTTTCTTAGGGATCCACAACCGGAGCCTTTAACCTAAAGGTCCGATCCACAAGTCAGTGGAGCATCGTGAGGAGATGCAGTCACATGGTAGCCGGTCACCAACAATCGGTTCATACGCCACTTGTTCCCTCAAAATACTGGAGCCCATGTGCATCATTGGTCTGGAATCAGGGTTTTCCAACTCCCTTAGATGGACTTTCCGTATCCGCCAACCCGGTTTGCGTGCCGGACATTCGCTTTTTGTCCTCTCCATTCCGTAAACAACACCCCCGCCACGAGAAGGTAGTGACTAGGACTTCCCTGGCAGAGGCTATATATTCGCGTGGCCATGTGAGAGGATTTGGAGAGGGAAAGCGGACTCTCCCCACTCTCGGCCGTACCAGGGCATTGTCACAATCTCATACTGAAAATACAATTTTCATGCATATATATATACATATATATATGCATTGATAGACAGAAAATGTACCATTAACCAGTTTCCGACTACAACCAATTTCGATTTCTAAAAAATGGTTGTGCCTATGAAATAATAATATTTATAATGAATACTACCTCGAAAAATACTTAGCAACTATAAATTGTTACTAAAATATTGATTTATAATTAATTCATTTACTAATTATGGATACATAAACAAAACAATACACATTCAGTATGTACAAATTATACTTTAATGGTGAACTACTACTACTAATTGTTATTATCATTATAAAATTCCATTTAATCAGGTATAAGAAACGTAGAACCTAATACATAATTACACTGGTTCAAGTTTACGCACTATATTAGTGCACAAAGAGATAAAATCATTTCAAGATAAATGACAGTAGTAGAAAAAGTAGTAACAGTATTACTGATAGTAGAAACTATTAGGCATAGACAATTTGATTCGAGATAAAATAATGAATCCGAGGAATAAAAGTTGTAAGGTAGCTTTTAAACTTACGACCAAACAGAAGAATGAATGAATTATTGCATTGTTGTGAAGGAGTCTGAACTACGTCAGTTAACCTCTTCAACTATTGGTTAAGATAATCTCGAGGATCCTAATCAGATAATTTGCATCTAATAACATGCCTTAGTCAGTCAGTGATGTCGTTGACAAATGACATGCCTCAGTTTGCTAGCTCTAACCTTTCCTCCCAGACTACTCCTCCCTATACCATTCACCATAGGATAATAGTTTATAAAGCAGAATAACAATTAGACTATGAACTCAGAAGACAAGTAACCTAAACGACTTACCAAAAGTAATGTACGCAACTGAATCACTGATAACTGCATCAGTTCCCTGTAATTCTTTTGGTGGAACACGATGAGAATACAATACTTGGGGTGCTCGATCAAGACGTCTTCTTACCTCAGTGAACTCCTGTGACGTAAATATTTGAATATAAAAATTCAAACAGTTTAAAAAAAGTATTCCAATACATAATTCATAAACTGAAGTCAAAAAAGGGTCATTCAAGTTTAATTATAAATAGATTGTTACCAGAAATCACCGCTATTTTGGTATTATGTATTGAACCTGTTGTATTTTTGATCAATGGTTTCAAAAATAGTCATTACCTCTTGAACTGGGTCATGATACTAGGTACAGATTTATTATTGGTCAGAAGCTGGAAGACTATATTTATTTACCCTTAAAGATATAGTTAAATAGTTAAAATAACCCATTGTGTCATTGATTAAAAATAAAGCAAAGAAATTTATTTTTCGACGAAAACGATACGTCCAACCTCGTATCCTTTACTTCGCCTTAATTCCCTTCTGTAGTATATTTTAGCTTTTTTTAAAAATTAGTGTTTTGTAATTCTAAACCATAATTAGTTATTATTATTCTTTTCTGTCCTTCTATGGGCACATATTTAGACATGTCTGTTACCGCTAATGGAAGAGCATAGGTCACCCACCATCATTCTTTATCGAACTATGTTCTGGGCAATTTTTTTCAGGCGCTATTCATTTTTTTTTTGATATCTTCCGATTCTCGGTTCAGTGTGTCCCTTGGTCTTTCTCTTTTCTTTTTCCCTTCAGGATCCCAAGTTAGCGCTTGATTCGTGATGCAGTTTGGTGATTTCCGTAATGTATATCCTATCCACCTCCAGCGTCTTCCCTAAATTTCCTCTTCATCTGGAAACTGGTTTGTTCTACCCCACAGTAGGCTGTTGCTGATGGTGTATCCGGTCAACAGACATAGAGTACCTTCCATAGACAATGGTCCATAGATATATATTTACCATACAACTATAAATACGAATATATAACTTAAGTAAATGATTTCGTCGAAAAGAAAACTTTCTTCTCTGAATTCCATTTATATAGTTAAATGACATAGCTATCACTGACGGCAATGATTCGGTTATATTTAATCTTTACCTTTCTCTGAATTTGCAGCTAAGTATAAATTACCTCATACTTTTGATTGTTCAGTCTCATGTCACTTTTAAACTACGGCTTTTATGCATAGCTTTTCAATGTAGTTGAGATAGTATTTACCTTCATACACTAACTTAGTGAATTCCCTCATTCCGTAAATCTAGAACAGTACTTACCGACTAGATTCTATCTACTAACTACTACTTATAACCAGTGTTACTAAGAATAAATTTCTTGATGAAATCTTATTTTTAAAAGCTACTACTCTCCAACATTTCAGTACAAAGTAAAACTAATGAACTGCGAAGAAAAAAATAAATATCAAACAGATTTACACATACTTGCATAAAAACTTTTCCAATTAACAAATCATCTGGATCTTTAAATGTTGTACTAAAGATAACTGTAACTCGATCAGCTAATGCTTGTACATACCTATTGGGAAAAAGATGAACAATAAATACAATAAAATATGTAAGTTTAATGCATATAACTGTGTTACCCAAAAAATAGGGGTGGCTAGATTTGTGATTGAAAAAATTTGGATTTTAACAAGTAGGTTACATGTTCAAATGGTGAGGTTCACCTTCTCTTTGATTTGGGAAAGCTGTACACTGTCATTAGCCCTCACATATTCGAGCATAAATATAACAAATTACACAAGAGCATGGAGTGTCAGGTCAACGAATTTAAGCTAAACACAATTATAACTAAGTATTTTGCTGCAAAACAGAAAAGACTTTGATTATCATAGGTAATTAAGGGAAAAACTAAACATACTACTCATCCCCTTAGTTAGATGAAACAGATACATCCAAAAGAATAACTTACATTGTTTCATCGTCTCTATAATGTATCACCGCCCTCTTAGAACCCGAATCCGCGTTAGATTTAATTTGATATTCGAAAAACTTCTCAAAAACAGCTGCCATACAATTTCTTTTTAAAAGACCACATTTGTGAGCTAATTGATTATGATCAGAAGGTAGTTTTTCTAAATCTATGCATAAGGTTACACTTTGATTGGGCTCTGCTGAAGAAAGAAAGTCACCATACTCACGAGCCAATACCTTGAGAAAAAACGGTCAAGATTGAAACAAATAATACTATTACCTGTTATAAGACCGATAAATGCTATGCTGAAAATATCTAACCGACAAAAGGCTGCAATAAATGATGACGGTGACGACAGAAGTTTGTACAATGACTGGAAAATACTTTTTATGTATTAAGAATTACAAGTGTATAGCATAGTTTGGTGATCTACATGAGTTTTTGCTGATAACCTAGAACTGCAAGCTACTTTGTTGTCACGGTGAACTCAACTACGAATCCTGGTATGAAAAGCCCTTAAATCGACCGAGATTTCAAAAGTATTGTGAAGTCCAATTATATAGCTAGGCTTATAATTCACTCAATTTATTTAGTCACAGATAATTTTATTTTATTTCACCTTCAAAGAGTGTGGTGGCCAGGACATATGTTACAGACGTTTGGCCACTGTCTACCACAACGGGAGGTCTGCTAGTGTAGAATTGAGTTGGAAGAAAGTTGAGAGTATCCAAACCAAGATATGGGATTAGTCCATCAGGTCATTGACCAGTGGTTAGACTCATTGTCAGTAGAATGCGTCATTTCATTTATTTGTGTTAGACTCATATTGGTAGAGCCATAGCACCTAGTTAAGGTCTGTGCGATAACAGGGACTAATTGCTGGAAACTTGGGTGACATGTCTCAGAATAGTTCACAATAGAGAGGAAAAATCCTATTTTTATCATTCTCTCGATCTTAAATTTTACTGTCCTACCATATATGCATTTTCATTGTCTTTTTAAACCCTGTTTTCAACGCTTAATCTTTCTATCATCATTACTATTACAATATTCTGGTCTCTTTTACCATGCATCTTTTAATTTCATCTTGTCGTGCTAATGAGATATGACAATTTCGTTCAGTGTACATTTATACCAGGTTATATGTTGATGTCAGCTGATTGAATGAATCTCATCAAAGACTAAATAACAATTGTATACACGAAACCATAAACATGATGTATAAACTGTCTGATTTGCACTATATGAGTATCAAACATCTGAAAGATATTTACTTTTACTGCGACCACCTAAATTGGTGTTAGTTATGCTTCTCAAGTATTAATGTTTTAAAAGTCGAAAATAGAAGAAATATACTGGTTATATAAAACACGAAGTTAATCACTTTGACAGACAGTAAGTAAAAAAACTAGGGAAAGAGAACAACAACATCAAAGTGCAGACCAAAAAAGAATTTCCTGTTCTCTACTTTTGTTAAGGACAAAAGTTACGTGCTGTCACTACAGCTGGAATTATGAACCATGCTCTACTATTCAAACGACGAAGATATGAGTTACGCTATCTCACGTCTGTCTGAGACAGTGATACCGACACTCATTGGAGAAAGTTTTTGAGTGTCGGATTTACAAAAGAATGGTTTGTTAAACAATTGAAAGCCTAAACTATCACTAATCGGCGATACACATCGCTAAGTTAATGACTTTTATGTGCAATACCTGTGTACAATGAAAAGGTGTCTACAAAAATCGACACCATCCCTATTGAGAAGGTTAGTTTCCTAAAATATCCAGTATCTATTAGTATACAGAAGCTTTTGAATGTGGATGTGAGTCCTTTATTCATTTTAGGTTGGTGGAGGGATTAAATGAAGTGGCAAGATGCTCTATCAATAATAAATACGATTTGCTACGATTTATTTAAAAGGAAAGCCGATAGTTCATCATTTGATTGTAGAACGAACATGAAGAATCTATACTTTACTGAGTTCTGAAGCTGTAGAATTAGCTTTAACTGACTTTGAGTATGAAACTAACGAAGATAAAATAATCACACACGGTCTGTCTAATATGTATTGCTGAGTGTTTAAAGCAGCCAAAACTTATAGCTTGGTTTACATTTTATAAATAAGTGTTCTTGATAGGTAGTCCTGAGATGTTTGCAGCACATTTCATCGATTTTATAAGTAGAGTGATATGAACAGTGTTCTGAAATGTTATGCGTTAAGATCAACGTTTTTGATTTGTCAGAGACGAAACGAGGAAGAACAGGGTGAAAGGTAAATTAAACAAATTTCATACCATTGAAAATTCGTTCCTGAATACTCCATGACACTCCAGCTTACGATGTGCATGTTTGAATCTATTGAAGGGTTTCTTTATGACATTACTCTGGAGAGTCAGTTTTAAACGTAAAATGTTCAGACCACTACGTTATTGTCTAAGAAGATTTATGGTCTTTGTGTCCGATAAACTGTAACTAAACCAAAAGACAATCGACCATTTAAAATCTGCCTACCTAAAACATATATACAAAAGTTAAAGGTGACAAATCACTAAATAATCCTACTTTTAAGGTAAAGTACGCTTGACGTTTTTACAGAAAGTGCCCTTCATCCGATATCATAACGGAAAAATAAACTTTTATTATCAAAATTAGCGGACTAAGATGCAAACATATGAAATCAGAAGCAGAAAAGAAGGTATCCTAAAAGTCGATCTCCTAACAAATATTCATATTTACATACTAAAGTAATGTTAACAAATCAGAAATGAACAAAAAATCAATCATTCGGGACTTATAAACATATAATGTATAGTTTTCAAGTGGGCTACTTACTTCATTTACCCCATGTTCTTTCAGTTCATGAAAGAATTTAATGAATATACTGACAAGAATCTTTTTCTTATCATTATTTGGATTACTTATGGTGTAAACAATACTATCGAAGTCCGCAACGGTGTAATCAATTTTATCATATCTGGATCTAAACGTGTCAAAGCTTTAAGTTAATTGTGATTTTACTCCTCTTTTGCCTGTTCAAATCTCGTGACTAGAATTTCTTCTACAGCTCTGTTACAAACTTCCAAAATGATCATCAGTAGCAATTGCTGTAATAATCCCGCTGAGTTTACGTAAAATAATTTAAATGGTTCCAATTGCACTCCGACGGAATAAAAGATAGTCGTTGTTTTTTTCGTACTAATACATATCTTGGACAAATTTTGGTCCCTGAATACCCAATCTTTTTATATGAGCTAGTAAAATAATGAATATCTTTGCTTTCTAGCTTATATGCTTCAAACGTTGTTTCTCAGAGCTAATTTTTCCTTGTATGATTTAAGTTCAGAAGGAAATATGTCCGAATCCTTCTGAAGACTCCTCAGGGGAATAAGTTATCAAACCAATTAGACAATAAATTAACCGAGTAACCTATAATAAATGCTCTGTACTACTAGTCCATAGCAGACGTTAATTCTTGTGAAGAAGCTAGAAAAATCCCTCTCTAGCCTCCATACAATTCTAGGATCTTTTGTTGTTAGTCTGACAGAGGTTTATAGTTCTCAAGATATCACTTTTAACCTCTTTTCTTGGTGTAGGTATGAAGTGAAGGCAGAGACGTTCCACTTATTCCACGTTTGTTAACATTTTTGAGTCCAGCCTAAAAGTAAGTCTCCCTCTTTACGGTCCTTTACCATCATATAGGCCCCACACTTGTTCGCGCTACCCTCTTCTCATTAAGTCATCGGACGATATGCTTAATGGAAATTTCAAACTGGAACTTGAAAATTATCTGTTGGTAGGTGTAGACTACATGCTTTTAGAGATAACATTTTCATCATCTGAATCTCCAGGAGTTGAATAGCTATTTAAAAAGGACAGTGGTATTCTTCCTCGTTGAGTAAATTCCACTGTTTTGATCGTTATTAACGTACCAAGACTACTGTTTATACTTTGATTGAATTTCTTTCAGTTAAAATATTCGTTCAGAGTATCATTTTTTGGTCTCTAAAATAGTTTATCGTCGGTACTCTCGAGTACCTTGTTTTTCTCTATTGTATCCGTTAGCACTTTGGTCCTAACTATTTACAGTTTTTCTATTTTTTCGGTCGAAGTTCACTCTTTTCCCCTCAAATGACCGGAAGGTGCAACAAAAGCATTTGCCAGCGTTCAGGCTGTCGATATCCCGTTGACAGCGGCATGCAGTGTGACGAGTGCAAAGGATGGTACCACGAAGTTTGCACGAATCTAACACCTGCAGCTTTTAAGCGGTTCAGTAAGAATGGATGCATATGGCTATGTCAACAGTGCTGTTTGGATGCAAATAGCCTGTTAACCGAGACCATCTCAATGGTAAATGCTGCGAAAAAGTGTCTCGGTAAGCGCGGTCGGGACACATCGGTAAGAACTCCATCTGTCGACACGCAGATTGACATAAGGCAGGCCCAAGTGAGTCCAAAAAATGCTGACCCACACTGTCCAAAGGAGGAAGGACAGCCTCCAAAGAGGTCTGTCACAACCAGAAACTCGAGAAAAAAAGTCTCTTCTGTCCCTCGTATCAAAAATGGTACCCAGAAGGGAACTTCCGGAACCCAAAATCGCAAGGCTCGATCGGTTTCCAGCGCGAAAGATGACCCAACCTCCCAAGTCGTCCTGAACCTTCCGGAATCCCATAGTACGCCTGACGCGACTGTGATTACTACTCCAAAGAGCGTCGACGATTGGGTACGGGTTGTAAGGAAAAAACGGCAAAATGACGTAAAAGGGAATCCTACCCCCACCAAAAGGGTCGACAAGCCGAGGTCTGATCACAGTGACAGATAAGTCATTTTCCATAGAGTCGAGGAGAGTGATAGCTCAGAACCGAAAGCTCGTTTTGAGCATGACATTGTGTTGATAAAACAACTACCCAACCAAGTTATGCCCCAAAATATCTCCGGAGTCACCTTGCTAAAGGTGTATAGGCTAGGAAACCTAGCGCATCTGAAGCCTAATCAGTCTAGACTGCTCAAAGTCGTTTTCAAATCCACAAACGAACGCGACTTAATCTTAGAAAATGGACACAAATTAAAGGGTTCAGGAGTTTTTCTCCGTAAGGACTTACCGTTGGCGGACCGTGTAAAAAGACGGGAAGCCGAAAAAGAACTACAGCTCAGATTAGACGCTGGAGAAAAAGACCTGAAAATTGTAAATTTTCGGGTTGTGAGGCTTCGACAGAAGATGATGCCGAAGCCACTCTGGGTGAAGCACGAGTCCATTTAAATAGGCTTCGGATCTGTTATACCAATGTCCGGAGCTTACTCAATAAGCTACCGGAATTAGGTGTACAGATTGACTCAACTAGGCCAGACATAATCGCAGTCACAGAAACATGGCTGACGCCGTCTATAGATAGTAGGGAACTTGATTTCGAGGGTTTTACATTAGTAAGGGCCGATAGAATACAAACGCGTAAAGGAGGAGGAGTAGATCTATTCATTAGGAATGCTATTCCATTCACTATTATCGACAGTGTATCCCATGAGAATGGGACGTATGAATTAGTTAGCTGCCACCTGAAATGCAAGGGACAAGAGTTGTTGCTTAGTTTGATCTATCGCAGACATGCCACCCCCAGGCAAAAGTGATCATGCAGTTTTAACCTTTGACCTCCATATAACTGTCGATCACGAGCACGCTTCAGCTCAACCCAGACCTAACGTCTGGAAAGCAAACATACCAGACATCATGAAATCAGCATCATCAGTAGATTGGAAAATAGACCCAGTGTCATCGATCGAAACGGCTTGGGACGTATTCCGGAATTTATACTTAAAAGTTACCGCCCCACACATCCCTTGGACTACACCTAAGAGACCGAGAAACTCCCCACCGTGGTTCAGTAGGGAGGTTCGCATCCTTCTCCGTAAAAGAAGGAAAATGTGGGATACATTTAGGTTACTGGGGACTGACGAGGCAAAATCTTAGTATCAAAAGGCTCGAAATACCTATGCCTCGACCCTCCGTAAGGCCAGAAAGCTGTACGAAGAGAAAATCGTTAGGGAATCCATAGAATGCCCAAAACGCTTGTATTCGTATATAAACCAAAGGAAAAAAAGAAGAAGAAATGTTCCTTCACTATGGGGAGACAGTACTGCCACATCACTAGTGGAGGACGACTTTGGCAAAGCTCAAGTATCCTCTAAATACTTTAGCGATGTATACACCATAGAAACACCCTTCTCACCAGTCCATGAAAGTCCCCCCACACAAACACTGGACAGCGTGACCATTAAAGAACTCGATGTCTTTGATCTGCTAGTTAAGCTTGACATAGGTAAATCCACAGGACCCGATGAACTGCATCCTAGGTTACTAAAGGAATTAGCTAACTTTGTTGCGAACCCTTTAAGTGTATGTTTTAATCTATCCGTAACCCAGGGTCGTCTACCAAAAGACTGGAAGAACGCCATAGTAAGTCCAGTCTTCAAAACAGGTACAAAACATAAGCCTGAGAATTACCGACCAATTAGCCTAACTAGTGTAGTTGTTAAAATCTTAGAAAAGATTATTCGGAAGGAGCTGTTAAAGCATCTCGATGAAAACCGGATCCTCTCGGAAAAGCAGCATGGTTTTAGAACAGGTTACTCTTGTCTCACAAACTTATTAGTCGTCCGTGAAAGCTGGTGCGCTCTTAAGGACCAAAAGTTACCTATAAGCTAAGGAATGTCGGGATTGAAGGCAATTTATTGATGTGGATAAAAGACTTCCTAGTTGGGCGTCAACAAAGAGTACGGGTGAACTCCAAGTTGTCTAGCTGGGAAACTGTGCTTAGTTGAATCCCCCAGGGTACAGTTTTGGGGCCAGTGTTATTCCTCCTGTACGTAAATGACCTCCCTCGTCTACTATCGTCATCGGTCTTACTCTATGCTGATGATGTCAAGATATGGAGAGCGATACAAAGCAAGGGCGATAGCTTAGAACTTCAAAATGACCTGGAGAGATTATCTGAATGGCCCCAAACCTGGCAATTGCCGATAAACACTTCCAAGTGTATTGTGATGCATATTGGCCACCAGGGTACAGATACATATACGATGAATAACACTGAGTTACCTAATTGTGATGCATATTGGCCACCAGGGTACAGATACATATACGATGAATAACACTGAGTTACCTAATGTCCAGGCACACAATGACTTAGGCGTCATCGTTAGTCAAGACTTAAAGACTACTGCACACTGCCGTGCAATAGCTGCCAAAGGTTTTAGAACTTTATGGTCCATACGCAGGGCTTTTAGGCATCTCGACACTAAAACGTTTCTGACTTTGTATACAGTGTTCGTACGCCCTAAACTTGAGTACTGCATACAAGCAGCTAGCCCCTGCCTAAAAAAAGACAGTGAACTCTTGGAAAGGGCTCAGAGAACAGCAACTAGGCTCCCGTACAATACTAGACTGACCAAGGTAAACCTATTCCCGCTGTCATATAGAAGAATCAGAGGCGACTTGATTACAGTTTTCAAATTGCTTAATGACAAATTTGCACCTGATATGCCCTCATTTTTCTTGTCTTCCAAAACAGAAAATCTACGAGGACACTCCAAAAAAGTTCACAAACCCAGAACGAATTACTTGTCAGCTGACTATCGACTTTCCCATCGAATCATCAACGAGTGGAATTCATTACTTCAGCACGTGGTTGAGGCTCCATCTATCGACTCCTTGAAAAGAAAGTTGGATCAGCTGAGAGACCATCATTGCCAGGACTAACACAGGCCATCAAGCCTCCTGTCCTTTCCAAACTGAAACTGAAACTGAACTTTTATCAGGAGACTCACTTGTTGACTTAGAATACGCCGATGACATAGTTCTATTTGGTGAAAACGCTGACAAAATGCAGTCTTCTGACCACTATAAGCAACTATGCAGGCATATTCGGGATGCGATTCTCTCCCTCGAAGTGCAAAATGTTACCCCGGGATTGGGTTGTATCGACACCTGAACTAAGGATAGGGAGTGAAATAGCTGAGCGTGTTGACCACTTCACTTATCTTGGGTGTCTCATCAGCCCTTGTGGTCTGGTGTGTGACGAAATCTCAGCACGGATACAGAAGGCTCGTCTAGCTCTCGCCAACTTGCGTCATTTATGGCGTAGGCGAGTTATCCGTCTAGCAACAAAAGGACGTGTTTACTGTTCAGCAGTTCGTTCCATCCTACTTTATGGCAGTGAAACATAGCCGGTAAGAGTGGACGATATTCGTAGACTACCAGTATTCGATCATAGGTGTGTTCGAAGCATTGCTCGTATATCCTGGGCCCACCGGGTAAGTAATGCAGTTGTCAGGAAACGGGTACTAAGTAAGGATGGCAAATCGACTGATGAAGTAGTAGGTGGGGTCAGACCAAAATGTGGCACAAATCCATGAAATCACTGACAAGTGGACTGAGCCATTTTGGTAAGTGTGGACTAACTGGTTGGGATCCACAATATGATAACAACCGATGGATAGAGACGTTGAATGATATGGCTCAAAATCGTTTGCAATGGCGGAGGTGCATCCACTCTTTGTGTTCTGCGAAATTCTAATCTTCTGAATTCTTCATGTCTCTATCTTTTTCTCTTTCAAAATTTATTTCACTGGATTATATTCTTTGAATAACATCTTCAAACCCTAATATTTCGGATTACTTCTTAAACTCTTACTACCCCTACCACTTCTACCACTAATTCTCTCTCTTTTTTTCCTACCCGATTATCTAAAGAAGGAAGTCCGGTTTCGTAATGGAAGCTTTGTTAGTAATTACTCCAGTAGAATTCAAATAGATTTTAAGGTAATCGGTTATATATCAGATATCATGATTAGGGTTTCTGAACGGAGTTATTGTCACTAAACACAATCATGCTAAAATTGCATTAAAACTCCAAATTTATCCCTATTGTTTTTCACTTTCCAAATTTGTTTCACTGTATACTCCTTGAATAACATCTAATCTTTCGGATTACTGCTTATACTCTCACTACTTCTACCACTATAGAGTTTGAATCGACAGCTGCATCTCTGTGCTAATGTGGTATGGCAGCTCGAACTGATGTACGTACGTACGAAGTTCTACGTTGTGACTGACTGATCCTTTAGAAAAGGGAGAGAAGTATACAGTCTGAGACGTCTCAATCATATCCCTCTAGAACCTAGTAACAAGAACAAGCAACATGAGGGAAATGAATATTGTCTTCTTACGCATTAAGGACACTTAGACCAATAAAATCTAAACACTCTGACTGATGCAAATACTCATCGGACTCTCCTTGACTCTTCTAGGCCTAAACCCTACTCTGCTCGTACTCATAGTGAATTTGTGTGAACTGTATTTTAAAGGTTACGGCACTCGTTCATTGGAATATTTGGCCCGAAATTGTTACCACACTGCTTGACGGCCTCATTAAGGGAATTGACTAAAGTTTTCCAGTCAAGGCCAATTTTTAACTGAAGTTCATTTCACTGATTTATTAAGGTGATATCTCACACAGACTTTTCCAAACAAGTTCGATAAATCGCCTTTTTGTGACACATCTTACTCGTGAGAAATACAGATTCCAATTAACTCTTTATATTTACTTGTATTCAACTACTGGGTCATAAATAAACCTACAACGAGTTATTTCAAGTATATTACGAAATGTATAGTAGATGCATATATTCCTTGAGCGCTTGTCTATATTAAGGATCAACAGAGAAGGTGAACAAAGGCTGGAGTGATACCGATATCAACTACTATGTGAACCGCTGCACGAGTTTGTGTAGTCACAAAATGAGTCAGACAAATAGTAACTTGACACCTTAAATACGGGCAAGCGCATAGATGCATATAAAATGTCGTCACGGGTGGCTGACAGTTGATTTAAGTTCAAGACATCTTTTAGTCGTAGGAATGCTGCCTCTTTGCTTTGCCAGTCCTTTCATTCACATCTGCATGAAATCCTCCTTGTTCATCGATGATACTGTGCAGGTATGTGAAAGGTTACACATCTTCCAGAGCTTCTCCATCAAGTGTGATTATGTTGGTGTTCTCCGAGTTGTATTTAAGTATCTCACCTTTTCCTTGTGTATGTTAATGCCTACGTTAAGGGACCTACGGAATTATATATTATCCTGAAGTATTTTGACAATTGAAGAAAAGTCGCTTATACTAATCCAGAGAATCAAATTTAAAGATTTGAACTCTACATAAATGGTTCATAGATTTGTAAAAGAATTTATGTAAGATGATAAATTTTAATCAGTGAAATATTTGTGAACTCTGACAAAAGCTATCAAATTAAATATGTACTTGAAAACAAATGTAGTAGATGGAAAACACCTATGTTAATCACTCAAATTTAATTAAACAGTAAACGTGTGAATAATCTGAAGGTACTAAATTTAAAATAATTCACTTTTAAAAACTGTCCAATAATAATGAACTATCATTAATAAACAAATAATTATTTCATATGATATAAACTCATTTACATTCGTGATATTTTGTTATACTACTAACAACATTCTAGAGTAGTATATTTATGACTTACAAATTATCTACCTGGCTACAGTTTCCAAGCAAAGTATTCTGAAATTGGATCTACCAGCTAATTTATGTGGTTGACCACATATTATACTGTCGGAAAACATATCTATAGCTATTCATATGGAAGAGAAGTGTGTAGAACCGGAGTCTTTGATTTTTACATGTAAATTCAACAATTCAGGTAAATTAAACAATATCAACTTAGTACATTCAACATTTCCTGAATCCTTTTGTAATTCTTTCTATCAGCTTGGGTTAATTCTTTCAACCTAGTAAGTTTATTTTGTCTAGATCTTATATACTAATTTAATTCATGATAGAAATAAAACTTTTCTTATCTCTTATATGATCGATTATTATCACTGTAAGGCGAGAATCCCATCTTTACTGACTCGAATAAAAAAAAGACATCATCATGGAGATAATCAATAAAGGTTAAACATTGATTTAAATAGAACTATATATACATTTCAATTAATGATGTCGTATGATTAAACATTTTCATTAACACAATACAAAGTCTATAGATAATTTTCCCCCATATGCCCTGGTACGGCAGAGGATGGAGAAAGTTAACTCTCCCTCTCGAAATCCTCTCACATGGACACGCGTATACAGCCACTGCCAGAAAAGTCCTATTCAATATCTTCTCGTGACATTATTGGTTTTCACGAAATTGAGAGGACGAAAAGTGAATGTCCGATGCTTTAACTGGGTTGGTGGATATGGAGGATCCATCTAGGGCAGTTGAAAAATCCTCATTCCAAACAAATAGTGCACATAGGCTCCACGATCCTGATGGAAAAAATGGCGTATGAACCTGTTGTTGGTCACCGACTACCATGTGACTGCATCTCTTGATGTTGCTCAACTGCTTTGTGGGTCAGACCTTCAGGTCGAAGGCTCCGGGTGTGGCCCCTCAATATAACCACCTGTCTCGTTCTGGGCATGTGGGCAGTATCACAGCTCACTCACAAATCAAGTGACTTGTGTGGCGCATATTTATTAGGTGTCCCTTTGTACCAATATTTATGTGTCCAAAGAAATGAATGATATGTACCTTCCAAAATAGTTCTATTAATAGGAAAGAAACAAGTCCTTACTCGAGTATCTTAGACCATATTCCACAAACCTTTACATTCATTTGGAAACATTTAGATTAATAGACAACAATTAACTTCTAGTTTTCTCAAATTTTTACAACTGAGTTTAATTCTTACAATATTTTATTCTGAATTATTAGGCCACTTCATTCATCTGGCTTGAGCTCACAGATGGTATGCATAGAAAAGAAGTACGTTCTATTGTTATTGTTATCTTGACCTTTATTATTATTATTATTATTATTATTATTATTATTATTATTATTATTATTATTATTATTATTGTTATTATTGATCAGAAGGGGTTTTGTGGAAAACCTGGAAGCACTGGATGGCCGTTTCATACTATTATGGGACTCCTCAGTGGCAGTGCGCATCCACGATCTGGAAGGCCGTTTCGTCCTATTATGGGACTCCTCAGTGGCAGTGCGCATCCACGATCCCACCTCGCGAGCGAGATTCAAACCCAGAACCTACCAGTCTCGCGCTGGAGCACGATTATTATTATTATTACTGCATTTCTCCATTAACATATGTCTCATATTCTTATGATATCACTTTATTTATTATTTACATCTCTATGACCTATATTTATTGTAACAAAAACATTTTAATCATCTTACTACATTCACGTTAACATTCGTTACTAACTTATTAAGTGTATTGTTATTATATGTATTACGTAATCTAGTATTATAATCCTTCTATGACATCATCTTGGTTATTCCTTGTTCACATTTCCTCACGGAACTAGTACTTTAACAACAACAAAATGTTCATATATATATATGATTGTACAGTTTGATAACTGTATTCATCTACCGAATTATGTAACCAATTAGATTAACGCTTAGTGTTTTTTTTTACAACTTTTGTAATCGATTTTCTACAAACTTATCTTCTTTGAATATCATACTTAATCAAGATTTTAATAAGAACACAAAGCGACAATTATTAAAAACCTGTAAGTACTAGACAACCATTTCGTCCTAGAATGAGATTACTCAGCCGTTTGCATCCATGACCCCCCGATTAGGACTTGAACCCGAAACCTTCAATCGTTCAATTTCTTTATAGATTCTGATAATATTTTCAATAATATACTAATAAGTGACTACATGATCTTCGGATTAGCTTGTAGTAGGCGTTCAGTCGCGGTTAACAATGATCACCACTATAAGAAACTATGTGTTAATTACTAGGTTAGATACTTCCTTAGGCCAAATATCAGAATGCAATTAAAGGTTATAGTACGATGTATTTATTGGCAATCTCGTGATATCGAAATAATACCAAGATCATGCCAAAGTTTACAAACGGGACCACTGAGCATACACGAGTTCGTACAAGACCACAAAACAACGAAAAAGTGTCTTTTTGGTACACTTAAACAAACAGGTACAGTAGAACAATCACTAGTATAATTGGTTATAATAATAATTGTTTCCGTTATACTAATCATTTTCTCTTCATAAAAGTAGGTCACTACAAGTTCCATTTCCATAAAAGCAAATTACACATTGTAAGCCACACACCACAAACAAGAATCATTATGCTATTCAGCTGCTTAAATTGTATTATTCTCTTTGATAAATTCAACCAACTTGTTTGAAGTATTTTAAAGTTTAAGTGTGTGTGTGTGTGTTTTTCTGTGAGATATTTACAGTTGACAATAAAATGTACCAGATGATCATTATTGTGTAAAATACAAGTGATATATGCTGTCTTTTGTTAACACAATACATTTTTTTTACTAGTTAAAATAGTACTCTATTGTTGATCAATATTAGACAAAAGTTCATTATAGTCGCCAAAAGTACGTTATTCCAGAATATTACTCAGTTAGCTCGATAGACTTTGTGTTGGTAGTTGAATCTGACAGTTCACGTCACGGACTGATTTTAGTTAAACAACTTGTAGATGGAGTTGAATCGTGATTGACTATGATCACCAATACAATAAGACTACGCACCAGACGACGACTTGGATCCCTCGATAGGCCGAAAACCAGAAGGCTGTTATTGGTCCAGATAATATATATTTATTGGCGAACTCATGGTATCGTAAGAATACCGAGACGTGCCAAAGAGTACAGGCAAAATGACAGAGCGTAATAGAGTTCGAACCAACAAGATGAACAAAGGAACGAAAAGTGATTTTGATACAGTTAAACAAAACGAGTATAGTAAAACAATCACTGGTACAATCGGTTATAATAATAATTGTTTCCACTACAACAAATGCGTTCTCGTCATGAAAAGTAGGTCACTACAAGCTATTAAGAATCAGAAAACAATAAATAGTTGTTTCATTCTTGATAACTATTAGACAGAATCTAATCGTTTACACTTCTGACTTCATTTTCATCAATGGTTAACTACCTCATACTCAATATTGTTGAAATCCATGAGTCATGACTGAAGGTTCTCATACAAAGATCACACAGTAGTCCAGTGTTTCGTGATTTTCGATCCATGTTTAAGATCAATCACTTAAGTAAACCATAAACGAACAATTATCTTACAGTTGAGATCATAAATCAATTGAAGCTAGACCACCATGGAAAACCTGGAAACACTGAATGGCCGTTTCGTCCTATAATGGGACTCCTAAGCAGTGCGGATCCACGATCCCGCCTTCTTAAGATTCGAACCCAGAACCTATCAGTTCCTCACGCGAGCGCTTAACTCATGATTTCAACTATAAAATTACTAAAATCTCCACAACAACCCTCCCTTTTGAGAACAATTATTGGTTAGTGACTACTAAAATCATCAATATCAGTAGAATTTGCTCACATTCTTCTTTTTTTCTATTCAACATGTGGTATTGTTTTACCAACAGCTCACTCTAATACTTTTTTATAAACGATAATGATTAATTATACTTGGATAATCTACCATTTAAAGCATTCATAATATCCGTTACATTGAAAAGTAATAAAATACAATTGGTCGCTTATATCTATCTATTACTCTTTATATTTAACCCATTTTACATGTGATATTGACCTTTAATTAATAGGTATGACATGGTTTTATCATCACATGGCTTTATTGTATAAAACATTGAATGATACTCAAATATATATATGTATATATGAGTAATATAAACTAGTTCAATATTAAAGGTTCTTACATTTTTAAAACAAAAATAATTTTATTATATTTGTATATCGGCGGTAACTCCGCTTGTAACCCCTCCGGGGGGTTACTGCCGGTCCCAAGCCCGGATAAAGGAGGAGGGTTGGGCATGGGCTTAGTGACCCCATGCTAACCAGAAAAATAATTCATAATGATGGTAGTCAAGGTTAAGAGAGAATACAGTAAGATAGTGATAATGAGTATTTGATGTAAACAGTAACCGATGAAAAGGTTCACTATTTTAATAACATAATATTGTTCAATTGAACTACCCTTATATACCCCTTACATTGGTCATTGTGTAATAAAATAATTAAT
>NC_031501.1:2419821-2423438 GCF_000237925.1 Schistosoma mansoni | reverse complement strand
TGGATAAGATTTCAATATATATAATATTTGTAGTTCATTGGTAAATACTTTGTACATAACTATTTAAACCTTATATTCAATCCCAGGTTTTCTATGGTGGTCTAGCTTCAATTGATTCATGATTTCAACTATTAAAATTATTACAATACCCACAAAACCCCTTCTGATATTAATCAACATATGCACACTAGTGACTGGCTTCAAGAGATATTTCCTAGAGTTCTAGTGAGAAGCAGTGACCAGTGGAGTTCAACCAGGTCTGTTGGGAGATATCAACTCACTGAAGACATTGGTGAATGGTTGCTTAATTTCCTGCATCTTTTGAAGTTAGACAATAATACCGTTGGATGTTGGCTCAGTGGTCTAGAGGTTCGAATCTCGTGAGGCAGGATCGTGGATGCGCACTGTCACTGAGGAGTCCCACAATAGGACTAGACAGCCATCCAGTGATTTCAGGTTTTCCATGGTAGTCTAGCTTCAATTGATTCATGATTTCAATTATTAAGATTATTACCCCCCAAAAAGTATGACCATTTAATATCATAGTTACAATAAAACTATGTGTGAATAAATCAGATTTTTTTTTTGTTTTTTTCACAGACCAAAGTATAGAATTGGCAACAAACACAATTTTTTTTCATTTTTTTTTTCTATAATCCAATAGTTTGTGTAGTAACTCCGGACTTGGAAAACTATCATACCTTATAGGTAATTTTACGTATCTTTTTAATCAAGATTATTCTTCTTATTAATCAATTAAGTGAACAATTGATGACTCACAAAACTTTAGTTCCTAACTCAGTTACTAAATACGGTGTTTGTTGAGTTGTCTTAAAAATAGGTTTATTATAAACTTTTGATAAGATAATTAATATCAAGTGCTAAATTTACCAATGAGAATTTGGTGATTTGAGTTTTTTTTCTTCATCCTACGTTTAGTACCTGATCGATATTCTAAAGTCCTAGAATTGATCAATCATATGTGAACTGATCCTCACAGTTAATCTTGAGCAAATGGAAATTGCATTCAATATTGACCCATTATCAGCAAACTTTATTTCTATACAATGCTTGTGAATTTAAGCTATATCGAGGCAATACGCACAGTATGCATATATGCCAATTAGAGACTGACCAGTTGCAGTCCTAAAAACATCAATGGGAAGATCCAAACAAACAATACTAATTGAATTTAAACTCCACCTCATTTCACAAGCAAGTGGCTATCAGGACTCAGTGGCCGAGTGGATAAAGCGATACTGGGTTCGAGTCCCAGTATGAACATCAACTATGAGATGCAGGTACATCCAGCTGACGAGTCCTGAATAGGACAAAACGCGTGTCAAACTGGATTCCACTGCTAGCCACTATCCATCTTTGCTTACAATTTATTTCTATTCATTGTTTTGATTTCAGAGACAAATCTTTGGACAGTTTCTATCATATTTATTTCAACTACATATGGGTTAGTTTGTAAGCATACTGGATGACACTGTACTATAACAAAAAATTTTTAATTAACACAAACAAAGCAAAGAGCACCATAAAAGGAATGGATCCACAAAATAATTCAGGTAGTTACTATTTCTTCAATCTTTTTTCTACTATATCAAGATAATCTTGAATTCAATCCCATAATTCACTGTAGACAGAAAACCTGGGGGGAAGATTCCGTGCTAAGATGAAATGTTAATTCTCTAACTGATTTACAGTTAGGAATGAAAACTACTTATATGTTGTATAAAATCTTCATAAATCAAGTAATTTCAATGTAGCACATTATATTTTGACGTTCACTTGGGAGCATGAGCGACCTGAAACAACAACACAACAGTCAGGACCGATAAGTACCTCTGAAGTGAGAACACAGTATACTGGCACAACAGATATATTTTTTGAAATTGAAAGATGCGGTTCGAGTGCAAAAAAGGAAAGTTATTACAAAATAGTTTTACTCGTTGTTCTGCAAGTTCAGACAGCGTAGGGCTTCTTCTTCTTCCCGTGCATTTACTCTTTGTTGCCCTACAATAAGAAAAACAAACTCGCATCAGTAACGTTGCATGGAATGATTTTTAATACTGTTACAACAATAATTAATAGAAAAATACAACACCTCAACTGGTTTAAACGTTAATAAAAAAAACATATAGCAACTATCCTACAACCAATTTCGATTATGGTTAACGTTGGTTAAGCCCTTTTATTAACACACATTGTCATTTGGATAGTAACAATTCGCATATTATCTTTGTACTTTTATGATCACTAGTGCACATGACAGACTCTAATCAAAACGTTGATCGCTTAAATATCGTTCGATGATTCATCCTCCTCCTCATATATGTATGCACTCAAATCCTGTTGTTAGCTTTTGCTTTGTCTTGCTGCACCCTGATACAATTTGACTATAAATTTGCCTATGTAATCGCTCGCGCTTGCTCGCCAATACTTGCTCATGTGTTTATAGCTTTGCGGCCTGCTTCATTTGATAATAAACTGTAGTTGCAGCTTCTCTTTACCTTCTGATTTCATGTACCGTTGAAATTTGTATTATAACGGTTATCGAGGTGAAAGATTTGCGAAGCATTGTACTACAAACACATATGTTGGTAAATAAGGCTGTGCATATTACTGAATTCGTAGTTTTCTCAATACGTACCACCTTAAATAAGAAAATCCTTGAAGATCCATCAGCACTAAGTAGATATTCTATCCAAGTATATGGCATTCATGAGCAGTATTCATCCATCACTTTATCTGGTAGCTTAAACAGATTCATCTGTTTTAATCGTTTCTATGATTAGAGTGCTTTATAAAGTGAAATGACTTTTTGTGTTGAAACAACTTTTCATTGCAGTCAGTCAGTCAGCTACAACATAGGATCAGGCACATATATGCATCGGTCCAAGTTGCCATACCTCCATAGCACAACAAGATGAACACCAGATTCATAGAAGTAGTTAATTTAGTGGTGTTAGTATATAAAAGATAGGTTGCATATAAGGATATAGTATAGGAAGGAAGAAAGTTATGAAGCACTTTTAATCTCAGGGAAGATAAAGAGTGTATACACCTACGCCATTGTGATCGATTCTGATCCATGTCACCTAGAGTCTCCAACCATTGGCTACGATAGTCACGCGTACCCCAACCAAGTAGTCTGCATCTACCAACATGGCTTAAACTAGAAGTTAGTGACTCCAAGCTCTGATGCCACGTTTTGGTTTGGCCGCTCCTAACTTTCTTCCAGCCATCCCCTATACTGGTCAGCATAGCGCGTCGTGGTAATCGGTGTTCAGGCATATGTAACACATGGCCCAACCATCTCAGTCGATGAAGATTCATGACCTCATCAACTGATTTACCATTATTTCCTAATATCCTGCATCTAACCTCACTATTACATATCTGGTGATCCCAGCAGATACGAGCAATATTTCTAAGGCATCTGTGGTCAAATGCTAGTAACTTACGCGTATCTTCTACTCTTAATGGCCATGTTTCACAGCCGTAAAGTAGAACAGAGCGAACTGCTGTGCAGTATACTCGTCCCTTAATTGATAGACGGATATCTTGTCTTCACCCATTGGTGACGTAAGTGGCAAAAGCCAAACGAG
>NC_031501.1:2410016-2419621 GCF_000237925.1 Schistosoma mansoni | reverse complement strand
CATTTGGTATTGTTTAATTGAATCTTCCCATTAATGTTTAGCATCGCAATTGATCAGTCTCTAATTGGCAATATGTACATACTGTGTGTATTGCATCGATATCGCACAGTATGCACATATGCCAATAAGAGACTGATCAATTGTAATGCTAAACATCAATAAGAAGATTCAAGTAAACAATACCCAAATCAATTTAAACTTTAACCCATTCAACAAACAAGTGGTTATCAGGATTCAGTAGCTAAGTGGATAACGTGATAGCGTTTGAAGCGAACGGTACTGGGTTCTAGTCCCAGAGTGGACATCAACTCTGAGATGCAGGTACATCCAGCTGCATGTCCCAAATAGGAAGAAACACACATCCTGGATTCTACTGCTAACCACTACTATCCATCTTTGCTTACCATTAACTACTGACTTAATGCATGACTAGAATGTTTAATTGAATGAGTTCGTACTCAAGTATTTCGATTACATCATTCACCATTTTATCCCATAAAGGTTATATAAGTCAAGTTGCTTTCGTTCATGTATATATTAAAATATTTCCTCGAGTAGTAATTTAATTTGACAAACGTCCAGTTTATTCATGTAATTAGTCAATTAAGGGCTCTGGCTCGAGACTGATAGGTCCTGGGTTCGAATCTCGAGAAGGCGGGATCGTGGATCCGCACTGCTGAGGAGTCCCATCATAAGACGAAACGGCCGTCTAGTGCTTACAGGTGTTTCATGGTGGTCTAGCTTTAATTGACTCATGATTTCAACTTTGATCAATTAAGTTTGTTTCTAGCTTGGACAATATAATCGATAATGTACTTATATAACTAACCCCATATATGTCATAACTCATTATTGATTTATGACTCATTGTTCAAATCAATAAGTGACTCATGTTGTGTCATACAAAATATTATCAATGTAATATTGGTTCATCGCTTACAGGTATTTATTTTCAATTAATAGCATGAATGGATCGGTGTTAGACGATCATTGGAAAGCGTGATGCGCTTGACTGCCGTTTCGTCGTAGTATGGGACTCCACATTAGTGACTGGCTTAAGGATGAGTTTCCTGGATCATAACTTTGACCAACATTCAGTAGTTTCACAGACTGATTTTATATCTTGATTTGTTCACTCCTTGCTCCTATATTAGCTAACAATACCTGTCAACGTATGGGGGAAGTGTAAAAACACCAAGCCTATGAATTCAATGAAGAAAGAATAAATAGGCTTAGCTTATTATGACTGACTTTTAATTATGTCACCTAAGTTCCTCATTTATTGACTATGATTATCTCACTGACTATCCGATTCAAAATAACAGTCTGTTACTTTATGTACTTATGTTATTTTTTGGTATGTCTACACCTACTAAACTATCTATTAAGGCCAATGTATTGAGCTGGGCTAGTTAATGGCTTGACATACCTTAACTATGTATTCCAACTACTTTAATTGATTAGGTTACATGATTAGCTAGTTTTACATAAAATTTACTATAAATATCTGTGATACACAACTAATAATTTAAAGATGTATAAACATCCAAAATAAATCCATTTTTCATGTTATCAGTATACGAGTCCATGTGCTCACTAGTGAATAGGAAACTTCTGGAGTTCCTGGAAAAAAACTGTGACCAATGGAATTCAACTAAGTTGAAGTTGAAGGAGCCACCTACAGGAAACACTGGTAGACGATCTCATGATATCGCAAACTGATTGGAGTCAGGGATGTACATCATTGGATCGCTGCTAAGTGGTTTAAAGAATAAGTGTTTGCGTGGGACACCGAAGGTCCTGGATTCGATTCTCAGTTTCAGGATCGTGGATGCACACCTCTGAGCAGTCGCATGCCAGGTTTTCAATAGTTATGATATCAATGAAATTCATATTTGATGGTTTAAACAAAATTTGGGCGTTTAGGTAGATAATATTCATTGTTATTCACTAAATGAAAAATACAAATTAATAATTATTGGTACTAATTCAAAGATATTTAGTCTTCAATGGCTTGAAGTAGCCTGTCAGAAATCCTTTACTGACCTAGGTTTCATGTTAATTGACACTTGTCAGCAAGAAGTACCCAAAATCCTAAGGAACTGATACTCCTAATGAGATTCAAAGTCCTGTCACCTTGTTTCACTGCCTAAGGGGCACCCGACAAAAAATAGTCTGTGTGATGTTGAATCACTTAAATATGTAGCCACTTAACTACTTGGTCGATAGAACTCGAAAAACATTAAAGACTAGACAGATATGATATCGGATACTACTCTGGCCACTGATCATTTACTCTATCCTACCCCAATTGTTATTATTGTCAAACTGAAGAGCACTTTTCTTATACAGGATTAATTTACACCCTTGCTAAATATATATGTTCATAGTTCTTCTCATCACCTTAATTACTTGAATAATATCTTATATAATTCCTTATGGTACTTATAATCACTTTAGGTAGGGGACTTTAAGTATTGGAAATATTTTCAGATACAAAATTTTATGTAGATCACGAACGAATCTAACTATATGAAAAAATTACTAAAATCTCCACAAAACCCCCTTCTGAGAATCTAAGTAAGACAACCATTGAAAACCTGAGAGCATTGAATGACTGTTTCATCCTAGCATAGAGCTCAGTGGCAGTAAGCACCCACGACTCTATCATAGGGAATTGAACTCTGGACATAAGGTCTAGCATGAGAAGACTTAACGTCTAGACCAATCAATGGGGACCTTATGATGCAAAAGTTTAACTTCAACTAATTCTCTATATTGTGCGAATATTCTAGATTGTCTTTGGTGAGTAGCTTCCTCATACACGATATGGTTGAATTTTGTATGTTTCACATATTTTCGTTGTTGAAAATTGCAATTGATGTAACCAATATGGTACTTGAGTTTAATAGATTCTAGAATAATACTAAAAAGAAGTGTAATTACAGCACACAAACACTTGCTGTGCAAGAAAAATGTGTAGTGTATATAAACTAGTTGTGTTAAATCCCAATAATCAATTAAACACAATTTACTGGTTATTGTCCTACATCTAGACATTAAATTTTATTTATATTTGATGGTAATGTACCACTTATAGTTACAACTGATGCCCCAAAATAGTTCAACAGCATGAATTGTCATGCGAAGAAATTACTGATAGCCTGGGTGAGTATAAACATATCACTTGCTAGTTCTTACAGGACATATTATGGTCAAATGGTAAGTAAGAAATAAATAAAGTATGCTGTTGGAGGGATATGACTATTCTCCTACTCAGAGTCTCAGCCTACATGTTTTTATCTAGGTCAAAAGGACATCACAGTATCTATAACTATGATTTGTGTAGTGTGTTGTGGTTCAACAAATCAGACCTTCCTTACTTTTCTTCAGTCTCTTTATTTGGATGTTGAGTTTGGTATACTGTCAGAAGTGTACATCTTAACTGAATCGAACAGCAGAATATGAAAATGAAGCACATGGCGTAGGGGAAATTTGTTGTATAGGTTTTAGCTGTAAATAAATCCCCAAAATCAATAGCTCTGTAAGTGTTCGATATTGGATGCTGACCACAATAGTTTTAGTGGACTCATTCAGCTGAAGACGTTCGGTCATGCATCCTTACCAGATCACGTTTCAGAACGGCGTGCAAAACATCTCCTACGATTGTTAGCCAGATTAGATCAGTCACTTCTCGATATATTGATAACCCATCAAATATATCTTTCAACCTCCTCGATTCTGACTTTTGATTTTACTGGGTCGGCGCAATTCGATTATATAAGGTGTTACCGGTAAAGTGTTGTCAAAATACAATGCCTGTGGTATCTTCAAGGTCAACAAAGGCGAATCAAAGTACGGCCGTCCAGTGCTTTCAGGTTTTCAATGGTGGTCTAGCTTAGATCGATTGATGAATTGAACTATTCAAATTAACAATCGTTGGTGAGATACACTTCAAGGAGTAAACATCCCTATGAGATTGACAATAAATGCAACAAGATAAGACTTAATAAGCTAGATGAGTTTCTTTATTGACATACATACAATTTTAGGTAACAAAGTATGGATATTAAAAATAGAATAAGTTCTACATATAAATACATAAAATAACCACAAATAGATATACAATAAATGGAATGTGGCTAACGGTGGTATGAAGGACTCATGTTTCGTCCTACTTGAGAATCGTCAGCCGGATGTATCTAGATCTTGAGTTGATTTTCACTCTGAGATTTTAACACAGTATCGTTGGTTTCAAACAACATCCGTTATCTAATTATCTATTGAGTCCAGCTGGTCACTCAATTTTGCAGCAGGTATGAAATTCAATTCAAATTGAAATAGTTTGGATTATATGTAACTGATCTAATTTAAAATGGTTTGAATTATTTTGCTGTTGATATCCTTGACTAAAATTTGATAAGTATTGATTGGCCTCAACTCTGAGATACAATTACATCCAGCCGACTATTTTCAAATAGGACGAGACGTCGCGTGTCCTGGATACTATTGCTAGCTACATTCCATTTATTTTAGAAAAACTTGCAACAAAATGGCTACATAGTGGCGATCCTCACAGGATGCTCATAGCCTAACCAACACTGACCAAATTTCACTCAAAAATATCAACAGCGAAGTAATCCAAACCATTTTAAATTGGATCAGTTACAAATAGCTTGGATTTTAAGCAAACAAAATGTTACATCATTATAGCGTTATGGAGACTGTTAAGTTTCCCTAAGATCAATGTTAGACAGTTATTGAGAGGCTGGAAGCAACGATCACCCATTACGTGCTAGTATGGATTCCTCAGCAGTGAACTACCACGATCCCGCGCTCGGGATCCCGGCTCAGCGGTCTAGAGGTTAAGCATTCGCTCACGAAACCGAAGTTTCTGTGTTCGAGTCCTGCTTGCGAAACCATGGATGGGCACTTCTGAGGAGTCCGATACTAGGAGGAAACGGCAGTCCATTGCTTCCAGATTTCCAGTGATGGTCTAACATTGATCGGTTCATAATCTCAACAAAATACGACATGCCTATTAGGTTATACATCTTGTTTACTTGTAATCGAATGAATTGACAATAAATGGTAATTTTATTTCATTTATGATAGAATATTGTTCGTAATGCATTTCCTAGAATACTTTTGGTTTTCGAAGCTTCATGCCAAAACTTCATCGATGTTTTAGTGCTAAGTTTATGTTAACCAACGAATACCACAAAATGGTTTGTTCCTACCACTGTACAACTAAGACAGTTTTTCCGGAAAAATACACTGATAGCCAGTTTTTATGTTAACTTATTCCACTAATAACAAGGACGTCAACTGTGTTAAAGTACCTTTTTACACCGTAATTCCACATATTCCCAAACCTACTATCAGAAAATATGAAGGCCAGATGAGTGGTCACAAATAAGTGTAATAATAATGATGTATTGTGTAACATGTGATTCGACAATGCACTATAATTTATAAATCACAATGGGTACATAACTATGATCCCTTTTGTTACCAACCAGCTTACTGTTGTATGTAGAGCTTAGATTCCTAATATACTGCGTAAAACTTGAGCATTCGACCACTATAACCCTCCCAAGTCACAAATAAGAAGACAGAAGACAAGTAAAAGGAATACTATTTCAAACAGTGTCAATTATGGCACAAAACTGTCAGGTATTTATAGTTTTTAGTAAAAACAAAATTATCAGTATAGTCCTCCAGTTCGCATACAAAGGTTATTAGCATTTGTTCAATAGGGAAGATACACGTCGAGATTCTGGACTATTCTTTCAAAAGCTGACTGGACGGAATATGTTCGACACTTTCTGAACTTCTTAGAGCTTCTCCGTGAGCCATTCTCATGTCACCTAACTGTGATTTTAAATTAATACAATATGTACAACAATAATTAATTGATTAAAAGAGAAACCACCCACAAGTCACCATCTAAAGAAACTGTACACAACTATTTGATGAATACTCTATTTAAAATATGCACAAATCTATTTACTCAAAATTAATTAAGTATACGATTGATTGACAACTGAATAGTTCTTTTTTCTAATTCTTTGGTATTCATAGACTTTTACTAACGATGAAGTTGTAATGTGGATACAAGTCTAAGTGACTTAACACCAGAAGTACCATATTCTTGTTCGTTTTTCACAATACTTCCCAATTCTGGGTTGTTTGTGGAGATTTTTAGTAATTTTTATATATACTTGAAATCATGAGTTAATTGAAGCTAGACCACCATGGAGTTCTAAGGAGAAGTGGTAACCAGTGCAGTTCAACCAGGTCTATTGGGAGATATCAACTCATTGAAGACATTGGTGAAATGGTTGTTCAACTTCATGGATTGGTAGGAATTAGACATTAACTCCGTTGGATGCCGGCTCAGTGGTCTATCGGTTAAGTGATCTGGTGCGAGAATGGTAGGTCCTGGGTTTGAATCTTGCGAGGCGGGATTGCGGTTGCGCACTGCTGAGGCTTCCCAATTCCCTTCAAAATTGATTAAAATCGATGTACTATATCTGTGTTCATTGTTTTTCTGATGACAAATAAGACAGTGTATCTTTACATTTTTCAACTGTTGGTCATTTAAATTTGACTATTACATTAAAAGTATCACAAATGATCACCATCATCATACTATTGGAATTTAAGACTTAATGTAACCATGTAAACTATTTGTGAAACTCTTTACAGCTTAATAAGATCAGCTTTCTAATTCATGGATGTAGTTTTAAAACAACTGTCCTATCAGATAAGTATTTACTAGCAGTTAATACTTGAATAAAGAAAACATTTTATATGTATTACCTAATCATAGAGTTTAAATGGTTTGAATTATTTTTTCTGGTTAGCGTTTTTTAGCGAGTTAGTCGTCTACAGGATGGGGTCGTTAACCCCATACCCAACCTTCCTCCATTACCCGGGCTTGGGACCGGTGGTAACTCTAGAAGAGTTACAGGCGGAGTAAGTTAGTAAGTAAGTAACTGAATCATAGACATTAAAAAAGTTCTGCTTAAGATAGATATTTAAAAAGCTTAAATTCACTTGGTATTGTTTTGTTTGAATCTTCCCACTGATGTTTTAGGACTGCAACTGGTTAGTATCTAATTGGCATATATGCATATTGTGCGTATTGCCTCGATATAGTCTAAATTCACAAGCATTATAAACAAAGATGGATAGCGGCTAGCAATGGAATCCAGTTTGACGTGCGTTTCGTCTTATTTAGGACTCATCAGCTGGATGTACCTGCATCTCAGAGTCGATGTTCGCTCTAGGACTGGAACCCAGTACTGTTCTCTTCAAACGCCATCGCGTTATCCTCTGAACATCAACTCTGAGATGCAGGTACATCCAGCTGACGAGTCCCAAATAGGACGAAACGCACGTCAAACTGGATTCCACTGCTAGCTACTGTCCATCTTTGATATTTAAAAAGGTTTACTTTATCATAATGATTACAATTTAAGACGCTTTACTTACTTTTTACATTACATTAGAACTAATGTTATAAGATAGAAAATTTAATCTCAACAATCAACATTTCTGGACGTTTTTTTTACCTGAATGTCAGATAAATTTCTAAGAATATTAGTCAGTTACACAGAAATACCTTCTTGGGATCAACAACAAAAGAAAACTCACTTCTATTCCTATCAATATTAATTAAATGTTTCCATTGAAGTTCATTTATTCAAACAAACAAAACTTCGCCGCCATTTTTAATTTCACTACTATTTAACCAAATTTTTTAGGTTTTTTATTACTAAGATACAAAAAATGAAAAAAGAAAACAAATTTTTCATTATTAATTGACGTATATCATAGAACTAAAGATCGTTTTTTAAAAGTTGTAATACACCGCATTCTAGGCTTAAATATAAGATCATTATGAGAGAAATCAATACATATTAGATTATGAAGTTAAGCAACCGTTTACCAATTGTCTTCAGTGAGTTGATATCTCCCAAACAGACCTGGTTGAACTCCGTTGATCACTGCTTCTCACTAGAACTCCAGGAAATATCTCTTGAAGTAAGTCATGGGTTCGAATCTCGTGAGGCGCGATCGTGGATGCACACTACTGAGAAGTCCCACAATAGGGCGAAACCGCCGTCCAGTGCTTCCAGGTTTTCCATGGTGGCCTAGCTTCAATTCACTCATGATTTCACCCATGAACATATCAGATTAATCAATGTGATCTGAGAGAAACCGCTTCAACTTGAGCTCAATTGTATAAAAATTACTTTAAATAAGTATGAAATGACATTTTATTATAAACTTAGTATGGATGGGATTGGTTTTAACGGATTAAACTACGGGGAATATAAAAGGTGAGTTGTCAACACTATTTTTGATAATCCATGCACCACTATGTGTAGTGTGTAGATAATTTATTCAAACTCTTCTTTAACCAGCTAACGTAATATACCTATCGTCTACTACTGTCCACAAACCAATTGTTATATTCCGACGAGAATTATGAATGGTAACGTTTGAGAACTATTTATGGACCAATACGATACATGTTATATATAATATACCCTTATGGGCCAGGGTAATCTTGCACTGGTTTTCAGGTGAACCAGACACCATCCAGACTTTCACGCGGCAACCCAAACAGTACAGCTCAATCCCGTTTAACAGGAGAGCCAAACACTGCCCAGGCTTAGCCCAAGCAGTACAGCTCCATCCCGCCCTATAGGAGAACCAGACACTATAAATGCTTCAACGTTACAATCCGAACAGCTCAGCCCAATCCTGTGGCGCAACCACTCAGGTACCAAACACTCTGGTGGACCAGGGTGCTACAGATCTGTATAGTTTGGCTTTCAGCCACATTATGCATGATATTGTAGGTATCAGAGTCAAAACTAAACCTGATAGTTTCAAATAAATTGATTATTGGGTAGCAAGTGAGTAATAAATATATTTTCTACTCATCGGATATATATATATATATATATATATATATATATATATATATGAATAAACTAAAATAACCGTTATGCAGTTGTAAATGTAAACTAATAATCTTAATAAACAAAAAAAAAACAAAACAAGACAAAACAGAACAACTTCTATTTAATCGTCAATTCTGGGGAATAAACACGATTTTCTTTAAAATCTTGCTGTCACAAAGTTTATTTTATTGAAATAATCAATTGTATTTTGATAAAACAAAAATACACATTACATTTTATTATTAATATAATATCAGAAGGGGGTTTTGTGGAGATTTCAGTAATTTTATAGTTGAAATCATGAGACAATTGAAGCTAGACCACCATGGAAAACCTGGAAGCACTGAACGACCGTTTCGTTCTATTGTAGGACTCCTCAGCAATGCGTGTCCACGATCCCGCCTCGCGAGCGAGATTCGAACCCAGGACCTACCAGTCTCGCCGTTAGAGCACTTAACCGATAGACCACTGAGCTGGCCGGTATACGACGGTGTGGAGGTCTAGTAGGAACAGTGACCAGTAGAGTTCAACCACATCTGTTGTGAGAAAACAACTCACTGAAGACAATTGGTGAATGGTTGCTCAACTTCGTGGATTGATTGAAGTTAGACATTAACACCGTTG
>NC_031501.1:2319553-2409816 GCF_000237925.1 Schistosoma mansoni | reverse complement strand
TCATGAATTGAAATACAATAATCTATTGAGGACAATTGATTATCAATTAATGTTGAAAGCATGAGTCAATTGAAGCTAGACCATCAAGGAAAACATGGAAGCACTGGATGGCTGTTTTCGTCCTATTGCGAGACTCCTCAGTAGTGTACATCCACGATCCCGCACATGATACTCAAACCCATGATCTTCGATCTCGTGTGTGAACCGTTAACATGTAGACCACTGAGCTGGTATTCAATAGAGTTAATGTCTAAATTCAACCAATCCACGAAATTGCGCCAACATCCATTATTTTCATCAGTAAGACAAAGTGACTGTTCCTTATTTCCAGGTTTTCCATAGTAGGCTAGCTTTAATTGACTTATGAATTAAACTGTTAAATTACTACAATCTCTACAAAACCATTTTCTGATAAAGGAATAAACGACTCGTTATTCTTTTGTCGCGAGGAGGGATTGTGGATACGCACTGCTGAGGAGTCCCACAATAGAACGAAACGGTCGTCCAGTGCTTCCAGGTTTTCCATGATGGTCTAAGCTTCAATTGACTCATGATCTCAACTATTGAAATTACTATAATATCCACCATACCCCTTTTGATATTAAATTAATTAATCAGTATCACATTTGTACGAACTATGACCAATTTTGAACTAATCATAGTTTACGATTTATTGAATAGTTTGAAAATAGATTTAAGGGATGTCAGTTAGATGATATTACTTACTTACTTACGCTTGTTACCCCTCATGGAGGAGCATAGGCCGCTCACCAACATTCTCCATCCAACCCTGCCCCAAACCTTACTTACTTACTTACTTACTTACTTACTTACTTACTTACTTACTTACTTACTTACTTACTTACTTACTTACTTACTTACTTACTTACTTACTTACTTACTTACTTACTTACTTACTTACTTACTTACTTACTTACTTACTTACTTACTTACTTACTTACTTACTTACTTACTTACTTACTTACTTACTTACTTACTTACTTACTTACTTACTTACTTACTTACTTACTTACTTACTTACTTACTTACTTACTTACTTACTTACTTACTTACTTACTTACTTACTTACTTACTTACTTACTTACTTACTTACTTACTTACTTACTTACTTACTTACTTACTTACTTACTTACTTACTTACTTACTTACTTACTTACTTACTTACTTACTTACTTACTTACTTACTTACTTACTTACTTACTTACTTACTTACTTACTTACTTACTTACTTACTCCTGTTACTCCCAATGGAGCATAGGCCGTCGATCCACATTCTCCAACCCGCTGTGTCCCGGGCTTTCACTTCAGTATTATTCAAAGTTTAGATTCATCTCCACTTTTCGTGTAAACAAAACACACAGTTCATCGTAGTCAATAAAAAAACTAATTGTGTACCTTGTAAGCAAAGATGGCTAGTGGCTAGCAGTGGAATCCGTTTCGTCCTATTTGGGACTCGTCAGCTGGGTGTACCTGCATCCATCTTTACTTACAATGCTTGTGAATTATGGCTATATCGAGGCAATACACACAGTATGAACATATGTCAATTAGAGACTGACCAGTTGCAGTCCTAAACATCAATAAGAAGATTAAAGCAAACAATACTAAGTGAATTTAATTGTATACCTTGCTGAAAAAAACTAAAGTAAACAATGAATGAAGTTGTTTACTGATGATGAAATTATGAAGGCGACATTTTTAATGATGATTCAAATAAACAAAAAATTGAACATTGATTGAAGCTTTTGTTATTAAAAGTGGTGTAAAATATGCTTTATTTGTCTCAAAATGCATCACTTCAGTCGGTAAACATAAATGTTTGTTTATTGAGAAAAAAAAGACGTAGATCTTGAGACAAAAGTGATTCTAATCAGAAGTGGTTTTTTTGTGGAGATTAAGTATTTTCATAGTTGAAAGCATAAGTCAGTTCATGCTTGACCACCAAGGAAAAACCTGGATTTGTTAAAGTTAGATATAAACAACATCGGATGCCGGCTTAGTGGTCTATCGGTTAAGTGCTCTGGCGCAAGACTGGTAGGTCCTGGATTCGAATCTCGCGAGGCGAGGTCGTGGATGCGCATTGCCACTAGGGAGTCCCACAATGAGACGAAACGGCCGTCCAGTGCTTGCAGGTTTTCCATTGTGGTCTATCTTCAACTGACTCATGCTTTCAACTATGAAAACTGATTCTATCAACTGAAAAAGACATGGAAATGTATGCAAACTTTAAATTTATGACTACTATTATGGAGCAAGATTGACTTGATGCTACACTCTAGATTGTCCTAAACCAAGGCTTGTGTTATTACTGGTTATCTTCTGTTGATTTTCTTTGGTAAATGTAAGCTCATTTAGTGCGCTTGCCAGATTGTTGGCTAATCTCTTCTTTTGTTCTTCTCTTTTCCAGCTCTTCTCATTCACGTTACCCAACATGCTCCTCTACTATACAGAAAACCTTCCAAGAGGTGTTACCTGATTAGTTTATTCGTAAAATGTAATGAAAACCGGTTAAAGTGTGTTTTGATTTACTTGTTATATACAATCTGCGAGGAAAGAATAAGGCATCTGATATGTTGAATGCTACCATGTTTACTGCAGGTATATACGTACTGTTCATTATGCATGATATTTGAGTTTTGCTTAAATATCTAAAAGTCGCGTTCCTGATTCTGATTGACTTGTCTTCACTAATTTCCTTCATATTTCAAAATAATTGGGATTGTCTGCAATAAACCATATAATATGCACTTATGTAGATGACGTCGAGTCTCGTTTGACTATGATCACCAATACAATAAGATTACGCGCCCAAAAACGACTTGGTTCCCTCGATAACTCGCAAAACAGAAGACTGTAACTGGTCCAGATAGAGTATATTTATTGGGAATCTCGTGGTATCGAATGAATACCGAGACGTACCAAAGATTACAGGCAATAAGAGCAGAGCGTAAGAAAGTTCGAACCAACAAGATGGAGAGCGGAACGAGAAGGTGAATTTGATACAGTTAAACAAGTACAGTAAAACAATCGCTGATACAATTGGTTATAATAATAATTGTTTCTATTATACCAATCGCGTTCTTTTCGAAAAAAGCAGGTCACTACACTTATTTAAAATCCACTATGTGGATGCTTCGAATGATTTATTGGTACTCTGGAAGTATATTTGATTCTGTCAGCGTTTTCACAGTATCAGATGACAAGTGGATGTAAGAAGAATTTGTCATTGTCGAACGGTTTACATATCCCAAGACAATATTTAGGACCGGTGTACGGAAGCGAAAACACAAATATTTTGTTTACAAAACCATGAAGTTCAATTAAAAAATTTTGATCGACGAGTCAGTCAAACTCCAATCGAGATAACTCAATGCAGTGAAGATCACGCAACACTGAAAAATAAGGTCCAGGATGACAACGATTGGATTCTGACTCAATAATTGAAAGATATCACGCACATTAATACGTGAGTATTTGTTAAGAGTAATCCTAAATTGAGACAAAATATGGTGTCTAACATTCACAAATTCTAGACGTTGATAGAAGCTATCATCAAACCTCAGTTACTTATAAGAAATATTTAACTATACAAATTATTTGTTCAGATGAGAGAATGAAGTTAATTCATCGGAGAGTAATCTGATTATCGATTACCTACCTGCCAGTAATACGTTACATCAAATTAGTACATGAGAATCAACTTCAGGTTTAAGTCTATATAATCTTACGTAAAAACTATGCAATCAGTTGGTGGTCTTGAACATTATCCGTTATAGTAAATTTATCGCAGACAGATTCCCTGGAAGTAGGACTCTCGAGCTTTTCAGAATATACTGATATCTCAAAAAAAAAGAATAAATAGTGTGCGTTATCATCTTAAGGTCATGGAAATGTATTTGCTGTAGGATAAACATATCGATAGACAATTTTAGATCTAGGTGAGTATTCCTGTTTATATTTCAACAAACTACTGAGTTGTCTTGGGAAATTTGGTCGTTTTTGTGACCTGGAACATGTTGCTGTTTATGCTTTTACTTTACTGATTAATGAGGGGATTTGTAGCGATTGTAGTATTTTCACCGTTGAGATCATGAGTCGTTCGAAGCTATACAAGTACTGAAAGTCTGGAAGCATTGGATGGCCGTTTCATCCTGGTAGTATAAGACTCCTCAGTAATGCGAAACGGCGGTCCAGGGCTCCCAGATTAGTTATATGCTAAACTGATTTTTTCTTGCTGCATTTTGAAAAGGTCAGACACTGTTACTCATAACACACTACACTGGCTAGAATAGTAGTAGTCCGCTGGAAGGTCATGCTAAGACATAAAATTAGTTTGTGGAGTCATTGGTTAGTTAGTTCTCTTCGGTTAGAGACCTTAGGTGACAGTAGTAGTACCGCAGATTTATTTAATTCTCTGAATATTGTATTTTACTATTCTTTCATGCATTTTGTAATTTGACTTCATCCATTCTTTCTGAAGTATATCCTGTACGTCATGTTTTTTGTCACCAATGATAAGTTTTTAGATTTGCCTTTTAGTAATTTTGTGTATATTAAGGTGATCTCATGTGTTGTGAGGGGTGCCTGGGTGACTGTCACTTCGAGGTTATCTTCACTATGGAAAGATACTTCTTCTTGAAGTATATATGAAGAAAACTAAATTAGAAGTGATTTTGACGACCATAGAGTGTAACAGCAGAGTGCAAGGGACAACTACTTTGGACCCTCTAACCTTAAAATACTGTTTTAGTCTGGTAGTTCTCCAAACGACCCATCTGGCATGGTAAGACCCGATGGAACTAGTGATGTGGCCAATATAGTTTCACTGGGTTATCACGATAGGTAAGCTGGATCAGTACGTAAAGGTATCAGTCGAGATCAGGATTTCGGATTCGAAATGTGACAACTTGGGCTAATACATATTTGTTCCGGAAAAAATTTTGATTGCTACTGACTCAACATTAAAAAAATCTGTTTCTAATATGTCGGTTTCCAAACACAAAAAAGATACGTGCTCAAATTCACATGCACGACTAAAAACCTAGAATCTTCACAATTTTTTACTAAAGCTGGATAATGGCTAACAGTAGCATCTAGAAAGCACGTTTCCTTCTATTTGTATTTACTAATTGAATGTATCCACATCCTATTGCTGATGTTCATACTGTAACTCTTTTAAAATCTCAACGCGTTATCCATCGATTTACAGAGTCCATCTATCCCATAGCTTATACAACAGGTGTGACGGTACTGGTAAATATGACTACAAGTGATCCATCTCATAACAATACACTCAGAATGTACATATATCGATAGATATTAAACAACTGTAAACTTTAACATCATCAACAGAAAATTACAATCACTTACAAACTACAATCTTCACCTTTTGTATTCACTAGGTTTAATGAGCATATAGATGACCTAGCCCTCCTACCTCATACACATGAACAAATACAGACGAAGACAGCAAATGTAGCACTAGCCTCTGCATCATTAGGCCTCACCATACATAAAGGAAAAAGCAAGATTCTCAAATACAACACGGAGAACACCAACCCAATCACACTTGATGGCGAAACTCTGGAAGAGGTGGAAACATTCACGTACCTGGGAGGCATCGTTGATAAACAAGGAGGGTGTGATGCAGATGTAAAGGTGAGGATTGGCAAAGCAAGGGCAGTATTTTTACAATTGAAGAACATATGGAATTCAAAACAACTGTCAACTAACTTCAAAGTGAGAATCTTCAATACGAATGTAAAGACTGTCTTACTGTATGGAGCTGAAACGTGGAGAACTACTACATCCATCGTCAAGAAGGTACAAGTATTTATAAACAGTTGTCTATGCGAAATACTCAACATCCATTGGCCGGATACTATCAGCAACAGCATTTGATGGGAGAGGACAAACCAGTTTCCAGCTGAACAGGAAATTAGGAAAAAACGTTGGAAGTGGATAGGACATACATTAAGGAAATCACCAAACTGCATTGCGAGGCAAGCCCTAACTTGGACTGCTGAAGGGATGTGGAAAAAAGGAAGGCCGAAGAATACATTACGCCGGGAATTAGAAGCAGATATGAAAAGGATGAATGAGGACTGGAAAGAACTGGAAGAGATTGCCCAGGACAGGGTTGGATGGAGAATGCTGGTGGTTGGCCTATGCTCCTCGACGAGGGGTAACAGGCTTAAGTAAGTAAGTAAGTAAGTAAGTAAGTAAGTAAGTAATGAGCATATATAAATAATAACAACAAGCTACTCCAACACCAGTATAATATCGATTCTAATCAATCTCCATATTTACTTATTATCTTACACTCATAAATGATCTATAATAAAATTATATTTTACACTAGATAATTGAAGTAATAAAACAAAGAACAACAACAACAACAACAACAACAAAATCCTGTAAACGTTTTCATTAGATTAAACAACAACAACTAACAAGTGAGTTGTTTGTTTGTCTTTCTGTTTGTTTAATCTTGTTTATTTTGATTGACAAAGTTGTTGATATGAGTTTTTATTTGTCATCTAGAAATTGTTATTCTATTAGTTCATAATCGATATACAAGTATGATGAAATATGTTTGAAGTATATTATTAATTATTAATTATATCAGAAGTAGTTTTTTGTGGATATTATAGTCATTTCAATAGTTGAGATCATGAGTGAATTGAAGCTAGACAATCATGGAAAACCTGGAAGCATCGGATAGGTTCTAGGTTCGAATCTCGTGAGGCAGGATCGTGGATGCGCACTGTTGAGGAGTCCCACAATAGAATGAAACGGTCTTAAAGCAGTGCTTCCAGGTTTTCCATGGTGGTCTAGTTTCAATTGATTCATGATTTCAGCCAACCGTACATAGCCTCTAACAGGGAAGTCCTACTCACTGCCTTCTCATAGTGGCATTACTGTTGTTTACGAAATTGAGAGGACGAAAAGTGAATGTCCGGCGCTTTAACCGGGTTAGTGGATGTGGAAAGTCCACCTAGGGGAGTTGGAAAACCCTCATTCCAAACCAATGGTGCACATGGGCTGACTCCAGTATCCTGATGGAACAAATGGAGTATGAATCAATCGTTGATCACCGACTACCATGGGACTGCATCTCCTCACGATGCTCCACTGCCTTGTGGATTAGACCTTTAGGTCGGGGTGTGGCCCCCTAAGAAAACCACCTGCTTCAGTTTGGGCACCCGGGCAGTATCACATCCCTCACACAAATCAAATGAGATTTGTGCGGCGCATATATATCTGGTGTCCCTTTGTACCAATATTTATGCGTTCAAATAAATAAATAAATATAATATCCACAAAACCCCCTTCTAATAATGATCATATGCTCACTAGTGACTGGCTTCAAGAGGTATTTCCTGGAGTTCTAGTGAAAAGCAGTGACTAGTGGAGTTCAAACAGGTCTGTTGTGAGATATCAACTCACTGAAGACAACGGTGAATGTGTCACTCAATTTCATGGATCTGTTGAAGTTAGACATTAACACCGTTGGATGACGGCCGGCTCAGTGGTCTAGAGGTTAAGCTCTAGCCCGCGAAACTGATCGGTCCTGGGTTCGAATCTCGCGAGTCAGGATCGTGTGTGCGCACTGTTGAGGAGTCCCATAATAGGAAGAAACAGCCTTAAAGCAGTGCTTCCAGGTTTTCCATGGTAGCCTAGCTTCAAGTGACTCATGATCTCAACTATTGAAATTATTAATTATATATTAAAATAATAATAGTACACAGTAAAAGTCGGATGAACATAAATTATCAAATTACTTCTAAAGAATTACTTGTACATCTTAAAGTTAATCTTAGTTGGGGTACTATCAAAAACTAAGAAATGCTAAGTGGCTGTTTCGTACTAGTACAATTGTACTCAACAGCGTTTACTCATAATCCCGTCAGGGCTTGGACCTAGAACCTTTAGGTCGGCATCCAATGGTACAAATTTAGCTTCAATGGATTTACAATGTAGCATGGTGATCATCCAGTGTCACTGGTAACTAGTGTTTCATACTGTATTTGTTTGAACTCTACCAGCCGCAACTTAGTACTAGAAATCTAGGGATACTAAACAATGAGGGTTTGGTCAGGTGTCTTTGAATATTTTTATTGAATCTTATTAAGAGTAATTATGTTTGTTAGGGTTTTCGGTTGACTTACGGAAAATTCTATGAACTATTGAAGATTCCTGTAATATCGAACAATGAATAAGGACTTGAATAGACCGGATGTCTGTCATATAACAACATTTTCACGTGAAAGATCCGAATGCTAATATAAGATAGAGAAGGTGGGAATTCCAAGTTAACTTTATATGTCATATAAAAGTCAAAAAATTGTAAAGGGACAACCCTGTTTATGTACTAAAATGCCACGATCAAGTTAGCAACCTAATTGATGTCAACCAATCCGATGACAGCAAATGTTGCAGAAATAGAAATAAGGAAAACGTCCTCAAAGTTATTCATTAAACAAAGAACTAACATATGATAACTAAAAACTAGATAACTTGATCTCTTTTCATCAATTTCGGAGATAATTGGTATCATAAACCGACTTTAAATTAGAAAGTATGGTCTAAAGTTTGCAATTCCTATTCATTCGCGATAAACTGAAGTTGAATATCGGCAGTTATTCAATATTATAGTGACTACTCTGACATGGAGGTTCAAAGATTTATGTTGTGAGATTGAACTGTCTGGGAGTTCCATAGTTGGAGGACACAACTACTTATTAGTCACTGGGTCTCCAGTTGATGATAATTCACGATGAAAAAAGATGGCAAACTGAGGAATTTAGGGAGTGAGCTTCACTCTGTTTGGACTTGTTAATTAAGTTCAGTGACATTGACGATTCACAACCCTATCAAAATCAGTATGTACGAACAAGAATAACGATGAATAATCATATTAACAATATATTTGTGTATAAAAAAAAAAGATGGATCTTCACAACAAAACGCTCATAGGGAAAATTTGTGATAGCTGCGTACAGTTTTTTTTCTTCAAAGTTTGGAAATTAGGGGAGATAAAAAAAAATTACAAAATAGAAAAAAACACGAGAAATGGAAAAAACTAAACACAATTCGATGCAGACTGATGATATACTCACACATACACATATAGGCTCACAACCTGAATAGTGGTAGTACTAGTATAATCAACCGAATGGAAGAACATCATGAGGCTGGAAAAAAGAAAATGGAGTATTAGGGATGATAAAGCCAATTTAAATATGCAGTCAGCTATGTGGTATTAGGTCATTTTGCAAGCGGTAACGCATATGGAAAAAAATTTACCATGATTTACGTATTTGTTTCTGATTAAATACAAAAAAAAAAGGAAAACAATTCAAATGACACCGACGGTATGAATAGATAGATCCACAATTAAAACTCTGATTAGATAATCCTATCAATATATGACAACATAGAACAGGACAGGGAAACTTCAAGGAGGCAGACACAAACATAAAGAGTTCATGATTGTAGTTCAAAATAGAATAGGAATAGAATAAGAAACAATAAAATATGAATAATAATATATATCTATACTACTAGTATTACAATGCTATCATGTCTATTTTATTGTAAGACAATAAGAAATCAGCATACAAACATACACAAACAAAGTGTATGTGTGTGTGTGTGTTTGGGAAAGGACAGAGGGGAATAATTTTTTCAACTCGTTGTATCAGTGATCTGATAGTCAATAATGATGATATCAGTGATAATCAATTATGGAATGGAAACATAGGAGAGATAGTTAATAGACAAGGCAATTAAATAGAAAAATGTCTATTTAGGGACAATGTACAAATGTGTAAATAAGAAATATAACAAGGATAAAGATGAGTAGATAAGATAGTAGGAGACTGATAGACTACGATGGTAACCTCCAGAAACATAAGGACATAGGAATACAAAGTGTAATAATGTTACATCGATAGATTAAAAAAAATCGCCCAAAGAAAAAACGATATAGACGGCTAGAAATAGGATTTTGGTTAAAAGCACTTCAATTTGTTAATAATAATAGTAGTATTAAATGAATAATACTTCAGCAGTGATTGTGTTGTTTAGGCTTATTTTAAAAAAGAGAGAGAGGAGAAATAAGTAGTATATAAATGAGTATATTGAATTGAAATAAAATGGAACTACACAGCAGTTTGATGATTTTCACGAGTAATAAAATGAATAGGTTGATTAGGTGTAGACACAGCAGTAGTAAGATTATGTAATAGATCACTAGTATTAGTAGTATTAGTAGTAGTAGTAGCAGTATTAGTAGTATTAAAAATGCCAATAGTTGATAATTCTGGTGATGCTTCTTTCATTTGAATAGATTTTTTAGATATTGCACGATTACCAGAGTATTGACCAAGAAATGATGCTTCTTCATTAAAATTATCTGAATGAAAATAAACAGCATAGAATAAGGGTAATTTTATAGATCAAAAAGAAAACAATGTAAATTAACACAGTAGTAAATCATCATTTATTCACCTGGATATTGTCATAACAAATGTTCACTATCCATTAGTAACACAAATCATTGTTAGTTAGCTAAAGATGATAGAAGATAACATAATTCAGAGAAATAAATAAATAAAAATGGCAGCCTATGGTTCATCCTCGAATACGAATGCATGTGTATTATTAAAACATATGAAATAAAGTAACTGTTAGAACTTGTATCTTTTTAGTATAAGCGATCGCACACAAGAATAGAGCAGGACAGTATAGATAAACAAGGTAGGACAGGACAGGATAAAATAGGATACAACATGTTAGGACATATGTATTTTATACTAATTTTTTAACTGAAATTGTTCACGCAAGTTTTACATTGTAATTACCAGTTTATGTGGGTATTATATAGATAGACAATGTAAAATGACACGTAGTCATCCAATTACGATCATCAAAAGGAAATAGTGACTAAATAGAAGGTAATATGAAATATAGCAGAAAACAATGTATCACACAATAATTCAATTTGATGTAAATTTCATTTAAAAAAATAATTAAATATATTGTATCCGTCACAAATTGATCTTAGTTATGGTACCATCGAAAACGTAAGCAGACCTTCCATGAAACTATTCAGTAGTAAGTGTTCATATCTTTTCTATGGACTAATCCATGACCTTTAGATCTAACAGTGAACACTTAACGATTGGGGCTAGTAGATCAATGTCTTTAAAGTCCAGTGTTCGATCCCAGATGGGGTCGTAAGTGATCACAGATGAGAAGTTTTATGCTAGGACAAAATAGTAAACTCGTAACTTTTAATTTTCAATGGTTGGTTGACTAAGATCCGCTAGCAATGCAGACAATTGCAGACATTAGAAAACTTGATTTGGAACAGTTTACAATAACAAAGGCAGTCTCTCATTTAGGCGATTGAATTCAAGAATTTCAAGCGTAGAGAAGCGACAATAATCTCTATTCCTAAAGTACTGATCATTTTCAAGATTGATCAGTTTGCCAGCTACGTACATAAACAACACAGTTAGTTTTATTCGTGTATTATAAAGACACTTTCACAGTTGAAATCATAAGTCAATATGCCTGCAGGTCGACTCTAGAGGATCCCGCACTGGATGGTCCTTTCGTCCTGGTAGTATGGGACTTCTCAAGAGTGTGCATCCATGATCCCGAACGCGGTACTCTAACCTAGTACCTACGGTCTCGTGCGCGAAGGCTTAACATTCATACCACCGAAATGTCGTCTAACAGTGTTAATGTCTACTTTCAATCAGTCCATGATTTTGTGGAACCCTTCATCAATTGTTTGAGGTGGATAACTAGAACATCAGGAGTTACAACTCGAAGCTAATCACTAGTGAGCGCATAATTGTTTTCAGTATGGGGATTTGTGGAGATTGTAATATTTTTACAATTAAACACCTCATGTAATAGATGAAGACTTTCGCAAGACCATGGACTGATTGTAGTTAGGTAATAATACTACTGGATTTCAGCCCAGTAGTCTAGAAATTAAGCATTCATACGCGAGATCGTGGGTTCTGAGTCTGAGTCCTGCATGCAGGATCGTGGACTCGAACTCTTGAGAAGTCCCATACTAACAGGACTAAACGGCCGTCCAGTTCTTCCAGGTTTCCAATGGTGGTTCTAGCTTAGATTGACTCGTGATTTCAACTGTGAAAACCCTAAAATCTCCATAAATCCCCATATTAAAAACACATTCATTTAAAAATTTCGATTTTCAAAATTTATAGTGAAAACAAACCACCAAAGTAAATAACACAATCCAATTGCAACTAGTGTAGTTAATCAAACTAAGTAAACAGAAAAATCCAACCATAAACTCAATTTCACGAAAATTAACCTTTAAAATGTGTCTGCAGCTAACCCTAACATCAAAACTAACGAAGTTGGTCTCAAAAAGCTTAATCAGGACCAAATGTTGTAAACGAATTTGCCATATAAATAAATGTATATGTATATATAGAAAGTTTGTGTATATAACAATATGATTAGTGAAATACAAGATATAAAAGGTTACGCTCTAATTATGTTATGATATGAAGTAAGAGAAATGAAGTACTGTTGTTGATCTGTAGTTAAATTGAGCTTACTAACAAGTTAATTTCAATTGAAACGAAATTATCTCTTGACAATTATTGCTAAGGTAATGATTCTAAACTATTTTCTATGCTGACAGACTAAACAAGAAAACAATGCAGAAAAAATCAAAGGGGACAAAAAGAAATTGATATAAATCCATGAAAGTACGCTCAACTTTTGAACATTGATAAGCAAGAGGGATCTGATTCAGATGTGAAGGTATGAATTGGAAACACGAGGGCGAAATTCCTACAACTGAAGAACATGTGGAACGCGAAACAACCGTTAATCAACGTCAAAGTTCGAATCCTCAATCCGGACGTCAAGATAGTCCTACTAAACAGAGATGAAACTTGGAGAACAACTATAACCACCACCAAAAAAGTACTAGTAATTATAAGCAATTGTTTATGTAAGATATTACACATCCATTCAATAAATACCATCAGCAACAACTTAGTATTGTAGAGAACAAACCAACTTCCAGCTGAGGAGGAGATAAAGAAAATACGTTGAAGGTGGATGGGACATACATTGTGGAAATCATCAAACTCCATCACAAAGCAAGCCCTAACTCCGAATCCTTAAGGTTAAAAGGGAAAGAGAAAAACCAAAGAACATACTGCATCGGGGATTGGAGACAGATGTCAAAATAATGAATAGGGCTTGGAAACAACTGGAAAGGATTGTCCAGGATAGAGTTCGATGGAGAATCCTGGTTGGCAACCTATGCTCCATGAGGGATAAAAAGTGTAAGTTTGGAAATTCTACATATATATATATATATATATATATATCGTTTACAGGTCTTAATTAATCATTATGAGATTTGTTACATTAGATTATATTAGGGTATAAATCACACACAAATATTTCAGATAAAAAAGACTATTTCTGACTTAATGTAAGCCACTTAATCTTCTTCAGAGTAAATAATTAAATAACTGAATTACATTGACACGAGTTTGAAATAGTACAAAGGAACAAAGCCAAACATTTGGTACAATCCAAATATGTCTGATTATGTCCCGAATAGGACGAAACGCGCATCAAACTGGATTCCACTGCTAGCCACTATCCATCTTTGCTTATAATGCTTATGAATTAAGGCAATATCGAGGCAATACGCACAATATGCACATATGCCAATTAGAGACTGACCAGTTGCAGTCCTAAACATCAATAGGAGGATTCAAACAAACAATACTAAATGAATTCATGATGTAATTTTGTTTAAAGTAGTTCGAAAAACATACTTTCCAACTATAAAGAAAGGTGAACAGCTGAAGTTTTTTTCATAAATCATGCTAAATTCTACTGTGAACAATAAAAGTGGAAAGACTGACTATTCATTCAATTTGAACTGTTTATCCAAACAACAACATATTTTATTACCCTCGTTTCTTACAACATTAACACAAATCCCAACTTTACTCCTTGTAGGGTTGTGGCTGGAAGTAGCCAACGAGAAACCCTGACTGACCTAAGTTTCGTGCTATTTGAGACTCATCAGCAAGTTGTACCTGTAATCTTGAGGGAATCAATGCTTTTTGGAGGATTAGATACTGTGTCACCTAGCTGATGACAGTGACGATAAAGAAATAATTACAGATTAGGCCATAAATGATAAATGACGATAATAATAATAAAAATGATAGTAATAATTATCTCATCAAATTTATGTGATACTTTTAAAGAAATCGATTATTTCGCATATAAGATAACATTTGGCAAATGGTTACTCTTAGATTGTCAATATTGAACACTGACAAGCAACCACCCACGCTTAAATCAATGACCCTAATAATACTACTAATACAAATACTACTGGTACAACTACTATTACTGGTATCAATTAGATAATGAAAAAGAAAATTGAATCATATCACAAGAAGGAAAAAATGTAAACAGAAAAACATTCAGTCTCATCATTATCTTCTATCCGTCAGTTTTTTTTTATTTCAATTGATCCAAATTATTGTGCCGAGTCGTTGTTCGCACGTCAGTCACACAAACACAGGAACAGGATAGACAGATGAATATACAAAATCCCATTGCTCATTCTCTGATGAAGAGCAATCATTTGATAATGACGACTAGAACGATGGTAAAAGTGTTGTGAGTCGATTCAAATGATAAACACACACACGTGAACTGAGGGATCTTCAACTGAATTATATTTACATAAGGTGTCTGCTGAGAGTACTACTAATAATGCTGATCGGTGTTTTATTTCGACGGGTAAATATGATCGAAGAATGTAATGCACTCAAACGCAGAGACATTGATAAGTGATGATAATTATTAGGATTTATATTTACACACTAATGAGTCATGAATAACTTATACTTGAATGAATGCATGCTTTTGGAAAAAAAACACAAGCCAGTGTATATTTTATTTTGAGCAGAGCCTACAGGAAGCACTCTTTTTCCCTTGTGATGCAAATATTTGTAGCTTTTTGCAAGAGAACCATAACTGAAAATTGTGCCTCTTCTTGAATGTTACCAACAGTGTGTCATCAGTTGTCGTGTAGGTTCTTAGTCGTATGAGAAGTACCATAGTTTCCTCTAAGATTATAGAAATGCTTCGCTGAAAAATGCCAATACGAAATCTAGAAACGTTTAGAATCTGGGCCCAGTGGTTAATAAGTTCAGCGTGGGCTTGATCCTTGACGGTAGGGCCATGGATGTCACAACTGACACTCAGTAGTCTCATACTAGAACAAAACAACTGTTTATTGATTACAGATTCTAAATGGTCGTTTAACTTGGGTTGGTTCGTGATCTTAGTAACATCCAATAATCTCTACAAATTACCTATACTGTTTTAAACAATAGAATACATAAGCCCCCAAATGCTCTGGTACGGCAGAGAGTGGAGAGAGTCCATTCTCCCTCTCCAAATGCTCTCACATGGCCACGCGAATATATAGCCTCTAACAGGGAAGTCCTACTCACTGCCTTCTCACAGTGGCGGGGGTGTTGTTCACGAAAATGAGAGGACGAAAACCGAATGTCTGGCACTTTAACCGGGTTGATGGACACTGAAAGTCCACCTAGGGGAGTTGGAAAACCCTCATTCCAAACCAGTGATGCATATGGGCTCCAGTATCCTAAGGGAACAAATGGCGTATGAACCAATTGTTGGTCACCGGCTACCATGGGACTGCATCTCCTCACGATGCTCCACTGCCTTGTGGGTTAGACCTTTAGGTCAAAGGCTCTGAGTGTGGCCTCCTAAGAAAACCACCTGCTTCAGTTTGGGCACCTGGACAGTATCACAACCCTCACATAAATCGAACGAGATTTGTGCGGTGCATATGTATCTGGTGCTTCCTTGTACCAATATTTATGTGTTTAAATAAATAAAATACATAATTGTCATACCTCAATAATTACAATCTCGACATTCAAAGTCTTATAATTATGAAAAAACCAATAAAAGTAAGTATCATATAAGCAATAGTTAATATGTAGAAGAATGAAAAGTATTGCATATATATATATATATATATATATATATATATATATATATATATATAATCAATAAAGGGATTCAGTATAGGAATTGTAACTAAACTAATACAACTATATAATTGTTAAAATCTTAATAATTGAGACATCTGATATCAATTGTATCGTTATATAGCAGACGTTCATTTAAACCAATAAATGACCTTAGGGTTACGCCTATCTTCACTCACTATACACCAAGGCCAAATATTTAAAAATCCGCCTTTTACATTTGACTTCTTTTTATAATTATTGCATATATGTATATACATATTTATATACATAACTTGTGATTACATTGAGGATATATACAAGTGTTCTGTTTCCTTAGTGGGTTACAAACACATACGCAATTGAGGGTAGTGGAATGAGGTAAGTCAATGAGAAGAAACAAAATTCCTCTATAGAGAAGAAAAAAAACAATAACAAAACCATGCTTATAATATATACTCTAATAATGCTAACTATACAACTACTACTATCACTGGTAGTAGTATAGTGTGGTCTACTTCTATCCATATAAGTAGTATATGGTGATGGTCAGACATAGAATGTATTTTGGCAGAAGACAGATAAGGAAAGAACTGAAATGAAGCGCAACTGGTAGGAAAATGCACAAACAATGAAATTAGAGAAGATGGATTGATATTTACGGAAGGAACAGTGAAGACTGAGACAATTGGCTGTTATTTTGCAAATTAACTGTTTGCTTTATGGTTATCAGAATTTAGTGAGATAGTCTGTAATTTGTGTCTGAATACGTTCGACTGTCCCCAGTCGTGTTCTGTTCACTACAGTAGTAGTAACAAATACTAAACATCAGGCGTGCAAATCTTTTATTTGTATATTTCTAATGAGATAAAATAAGGTCACTTCCCATACATAGAAATCCGTACTAAATGATACTAAAGATATATACACAAAAGGTTTGACATATTATGCTCATATTCATTACGTCTGTGTTCTGATTGCTAGTGGAATTCAGTCAAAAAGGGACTCGTTTGGCTCCTCTGTAGTGGGGTCGTGGATGCGCACTACCCACACGTAAGTTTCATTCTAGGATGAAACAACAGTTCAGTGCTCAATGGTTTTTAATGATTATCTTGTCAATATCAGTTCATGTTGTGATTAAAGAAAAAAGAGAGATAGCATAATATAGGGATGACCTTAAAACAAGTGTGACCAATTTTCATTCAGTTATTAGATAGTCGGTAAAACACACTTTGTAAAAGGATAGTTTATCGAAAAGCGAATAATAGTATTACAAAATTAGTAAATCTGTTAAAGTCATCTACAGATCACTACACCGTCTGTCGTTAGTCCTAAAACGAAACAATGGTATGTGAATTTGTCCACTCGGTTATCGACTACATGTCTTCTCGAACCTTTATAAAGGTATCAAGTAGACTGTTAGAATTCTCACATTGTTCATTGTTTAGGTTCGAATACACAGTTTCAGGCTACAGTTTCCATCACAAACTGACATTAGCTATAATGGAAATGTGTTCTGTGATCGTATGAATGAATGAATTTCGAGCAAAAATCCAAGAGTTGCTAACTGATTAGTTCGGTCATAAAATATGATCCCAATAGGTTATTATTTGTTTCAGAATTAAGGGCTTGGAGTTAGGATTTAAGGATGGTATAACGACCCATAAAGACAGAATTGATCATTTGAAGTGTTGGACATTATCATTTTTGATGTGTGGGAGAGAATGATAATGATTGGTTGTCTGTTTAGTCAGACATGTAGATGTGACAGGTGTCAGATGAGTTGTACATATACTCCTGTTCTTATTACTTATTATTATTATTATTGATTGATTGATTGTCCATTTGTTGTTGGATTGTGTCGGTTTTTGGTGTGGAAATAATATTTACGTCCTAATCAGGCTAATCACGTGTGTTGAAATCCTGTAGAGTAGACACTGGGATGGAATCTAATGTAGATATTCGTCTAAGGTGAATTAACGTCCCATTCGTGTATACAATTTTGTTCTAAAGTGGCATAAATTAATTTCCACAATCATTTTTAACGCTTTCAGCAGGTATTTCTACTTATTGTTATACAGGATATTTCAGTTTTACACCAGAACCAGAAAGCCTCATTATTGATTCTAATAGGCTGATAGTCCTTATAGAATATTTCTGCTAGAAAAAACTCAACAAATGACTTGACAATAAAATAACATATTATACAATTAGAATGATAAGAGGAATATTGTATTAGTGAGCATTTGTATAGAATAGTTAGTCATACATTATTATTCCGCATCACGGGTTAGATCTCATCAGCTGACAGATCGTTATACTAGTTTAAGAGAGAGAAGAAAAACTAGGAAACTAGATTATGAATCACTGACTTATTTATTCGTACTTAAAAACAGTAGTCATGTACACATGCTGTATTATATTGTTGTAACGAAGCGAATGGTGTAAAGGCTGTAATATTTCGGAACAATTTTACAGATTATTATCATATACCTTAAGAGAACCATTATTTATGGACGACCCAATTAGACTTAATATAATTGTTGGACATTAACACCGTTGAATGCCGGCCGGCTCAGTAGTCTAATGGTTAGGCGCTCGCGCGCGGGACTGGTAGGTTCTGGGTTGGAATCTCATGAGGCGGGATCGTGGATGCGCACTGCTGAGGAGTCCCATAGTAGGACGAAACGGCTGTCCAGTGCTTCCAGACTTTCCATGGTGGTCTAGCTTCAATTGACTCATGATTTCAACCATATAAAAATTACTAAAATCTCCACAAAACCCCCTTCCTATAATTCATTCACCCATATATATGGGCTTAGTAGTATTTTGACATTATAGATGATATCATCTTGTGATGAAAATTCCTACTTTAATTCCGATCTTTAAGTTCTTCACGCTAATTTCTCAAACTAATTAATTCACAACCTTATTTTAACCCTAGTAAGTAGTTGAAATTTTCCTAGGTGACTTTAGTATCACCTAAAGGTCATCTGTGCATTGCAGTCTAGCCGAAGATATCTGCTTGTTAACTTAAATTTCTGACTGGATACCAAGTTAGATGTACATCCAAGGTTGAGAGGTGTTATGGTTTCGTTTTTTGTTCAGTCGTAGAATAAATCGAAAGGGCCGCAGATGATATAGAAAGGACTAACCAATAAGCGAACATAGTAATTATCTGCCCCCATATGTAAAGTAACATCAACTACGCAGACAAAACATAATAAATTTGTTTGTTTGTTTCTAGGATAAAACAAACTTACAATATATATCTACTAATCTCACACTAAACTTGATAATGAGTCAATCGTTCTCATCTTGAGGTTTGACACAAATATTTCTTAGCCAAAAATTTCTTAAAGCATAAGTACGGTTAGATAAATTTAAAGTTGAGTAGTTAATAAGTTGAAATAATCGTAGCAGAGATGATAATGAGAAAAACTGAACATTGAAAATATAGTCCGAAAAGATGAATTAAAAAAGGTAATGAAATAGTAGTGAAGTCAAGATTGAAAACATTATCTCCATTGTAAATAATTCTAAGCCATGTGGACAACAGTCTTCAACAATTGATCGCAGTTATCTCGCAGACTTTATTAACCAAGTAATCTACATCTAATAACATGGCTCAGACCAACGGTCAGTGAATGACTTCATAAACTGAGGCCATACTTTAGTTCGGTCGCCTATAGCTTTGTCCCAACAGAATCCTAATACAAGCGCTAATAACGAGGGTCGAGCTACTGGGTAGCTGTGCAAACATGATGAAGATGAAGATTTGCAACCTCATTAACAGATCCATTATATTTATTTTGTATCCTATGTCTAACATCAGCCCTGTTGACTCAATCGTTTCGTGACACATACAAGGAGTCATTAGAAGAGACCTGTGATTAAAAAGCAGCAACTTACACATTTTCCCTACCTTTATAGGTCATTTTTCACAGATATAGAGTAGAATATAGGACAGTATCAATATGACTCGCACTGAACTTATCACAACAACAATAGTAACTGTTATTATCACTATTTATTCAAGAGTTAGTGATGTGTAGGTGGATCGTAATCCTTACACATGGATTTTAGTTGGGATGTCATAAAAATCAGTATGCATTGGACTACTCCACAGTAGTGTATAAATCCATGAACTCATCACGGTCGGACCCATGACCATCAAGTCTTGCAGGTTCGACTCCTGGGAGGATAAACATCCATTGGTACAATTTCAGCTTTGATCAGTTTACGACGAGATTTGTTGGATTGATAAAGTGAACAACAATAAAACACCACCATCTAACATTCAACTCTATAAAATGGTAAGCGTTTTACATTCAAATACACTTTATCCACAAACAGCCACATATAGTCTGAAGGGATCAAAAAATGGAAGCCCATATAAATGGAAGTAAACACACATTGGCCAGTTCAATGTTTAGTTTACATAAGTTAGTAGCTTTCAGTCTCTCTCACACAAGAAACCTGGAACAATTATAGTAATAATAAACAATTAAGTCCACATATACATACACATCGAAGAATAGTCTAAATGTAAATCGTGGACATTGGCTTGCATGTTGTTCTTACCTTTATACATGAAAAAAACTATAATTTTATTGGTGACACATCTTTACGTGCAAGCGGATTGTTAGTGTAAATTATACACATAAATAAAAAAATTAAGTTGTACATTATTAGGTCTCTCCCCCTCTATTAGCCATTCAACTTTGATTAGATTCAGCTAACGTTAATCCTCAATGGAAGAAATTGATAGCGACTAGCAGTAGAGTTCAACCATATCTAGACAAATCCCAAATGGGACGAAACGCAGTGTCTTGGATTCCACTACTAGTTACAACCATCAATCTATTCCATATATAACTGGTTGTCAAGAGGAATTAATTATCCAGAAAAATTTTAGCGTCAATCAATAAATTATGTTAAGCATTATTATCTAATGAATTACTCAATTGATTAACCATTTCAGGTATGATGAGAAGTAGTGTTAGTTACGGCAGGGTTTAAAAAATGATATAAACACTCCACATGAATAATGAATAACTAATGTAGTTGGAGGCAGACCGCAGAAAGCTCCGCTGAACATCAACTTTATGAGAGTGCCAGAATTCAGTAGCAAGGCCAATATCCACAATCTCAAAGGAATGGATGTCGATTCGAACATTATAATCTGAGTCACGTAGTGTTATAGTTCAGGAAGTTAGCATCAAGTTATTCGGATTGCGACTGATTTCTCGTAGTAAAATTATAAAATTTACATCACAAATGGATTCTTTAACACAACAACCAATATGAAAATATTCTTTCCATAATGCTAATCAAGTTTTATGGGTCACTTAGCAGATGTAGCTATTATTCTAAGTGTATCAACATTAAATTAGCTAAGTTTTAGTGGTATATGATAGTTGGAGCAGTTGAATGAAGGCTCTGGAACTAAGTTTTATGAGGTAACTTGTATGGTTGATGATGATGTTCTATTTCTTTCAACCAATTTGCACAAAACAAATAACATTATCCAAACAAACAATACTGAATGAATTTAAACTTCACCCCATTGCACAAGCAAGTGGCTATCAGGACTCAGTGACCGAGTGGATAACGCGATGGTGTTTGAAGCGAAGGGTACTGGGTTGGAGTCCCAGAGTGAACATCAACTCTGAGATGCAGGTACATCCAGCTGACGAGTCCGGAATAGGACAAAACGCGCGTCCTGGATTCCACTTCTAGCCACTACCCATCTTTAAATAACATTATCGCTTTATCTAATTAGTCTAACGATCTAGTTTAAACAGCATGTTATTGTTGGCCAATATTTATTACATAATTAAAGCAAGCAATAGATAATGACAATGATAACAGTAGATGTGGATCCAAGTTTTCAAATCAACATAATTATTACATGATGAATGAATACAAGAACAGCCTAAATTTATCACTTCAAAAAAGCACAGGAGCATATGGTGTGAAAATCAAATCAGCGTGAATAATTGTGGTTAATTCGGGAAAACACAGGATAGCAAACACAAATGTTAAGTAATGTAACCGTAACAAGAGATGAATATCTGATATGATGTATACCGGGATTCACACACTGAGAATATGGCAAAAACGGAATAATGAATCGAAAAAAAATGATGTACTCGATAAAACAAATTAAGTTAGGAGAGAAACCACAATGTGAATGACAAGAATAAAACTTAAGTTAGTTATCTATTTTTGGGTTAGAAATGCGGCACAAATTCGATTCAATTAACAAGCGAAATAAATAAACACACACACATATATAGTGTATACCTTGACTAATCGATATTTAATCGCATAACTAATGATTTGAGTCTATTTGATGCTGCGATTCCTGATGTGTAGATATTGTTGTTGTAAGTAATGGATGCGTTTGTGGACCACCTTGATATAAGAAGTTTAAGGGAAATAATAACAAACAGTACAACAGTAACAAGATTGTAATGATTCATTTCAATATTATCGTCCTGAAAAAGGTGATTTTTAGACGAGTAGAAAATTAGACAAAGTAATACTAATACTAATATTACTATTGATGGAGTTTTGTCCTCTGAGCTAGATGGTTTGATCGTGGAGCTTTTATCGTTATTCTGAACGAAATCACCAGCATAAACCCCATCAAAATCACCCACCTGAGCTACAAATTTCCACTACTACTAATCAGTAGATTCATCAAAGAATTCGAAGATACATCTTTTATTCATGAATGTTATTGGTTAGTTTCATTATTCAAAAGTCAATCCAGTTTATGTTTTAAAACAGTCTGGAGTGTTTTTGACAATCTAAAACTCGGAAAAGTTATTGATTAACTAAAGTTCAAGATCGACGCCATTTAAGAGTTTACCATTGATATTTGAAAAGATGAGATATGGTGACCAATCTAGTGGCAATTACTTGTCTAACATTACAAAGAATATTTATTTGATTTACTGAAATTATTTAGTGAAACCTACAGTGGTGTTGTTGAATTATCACTACAAAACTGGAAATCTACTAGTCGCGCGCTAATAAGTGATTATAATTAAGATCTATATGGGGTATTAGTGATATGATGGGCCAATTAAACGTATCCGCTTAAGGGCAAATGGTAAGTGAGAGATGAGCACAGACCACTGATCGAGATTCTATATATATATATATATATATATATATCATTCGGCTTAGCTTATAATAGCTAGGTACTCATTCAAGTAACAGATTGAGCTTGCCTATGGGAAGCTTGCATATTAGAGGGAGAATCAGATGACCATACAGGAGAACAATTAACTGTGATAAAGGATTCAAAACACCAATCAAACCTAGAAGACCTTACACAAAGTTGTCAAATGTCTTCATAAATTGGGATAAATCTATCCCTAAAACTGTAACTTATTTATCAAGTACAGGTTTGTGTATTATACTTTGAGTGTAATTTTTTGTTTGAGAGTAGACAAAACCACAGTAATCATGGTAGGGTTCGAACTGGCCGCTTAATACTAGTTGAAAATCAAGTGTCTTTAACCATTAAAAGTCACTAGTTCATTGGTATTTCTTGTAAATCGCTTGATATAAATTGTAGACATATGATCTTAGATTAGCCATCAATTAAAGCCAAGACTGAAAGTCTTGGATTCGATTCGCTATCGTGGGGTCATGGATACGCACTGGCCACTGAGGAGTCCCATACAAGGACGATGCTACCATCCAGTACTTCCAGGTTCCCAATGATGGTCTAAGATCGGTTTTACGAAAATGTTGCAATCCATACAAATAACTTTATAGTAAATATGAAATATTAAAAAGCCGTTAAATTAGGCACATTATTTCGACTTTTCACATGCTCATTATCTGATGTCATAATGTTGTCGTGTACTTCATTCATGAATCGGTCATTATTCAGATGCACTTAAACCGTTATACAAATTTTAAAAGAAACTGTCTATAAACATAATGGCTCTGAGGAAAAGACTCTTTCATTTGATGTGTGGAAAAAGTCAATGTACAAAGATTATTCAATAGTATTATCATAAGTAATAAAATTCAGTTTTAATAAGTAATATACACCGACACACTGATTAAAAATGTAAAATGTAACAATCTTTAAGACAGTAATGTGATTAGACTTATAAACGATTGGGTATATGTCATTAATTATTAACAATTTCTATTCACTACACACACACACACCAATGCCGATTAGATCATCTCTAAGTAGTAGAGTTAGCTTTTTAAAAAGAGTATCTGTAATGATCACAAAATAGAACAAAATCTTCTTGCACTGATGAAATATTTTTGTGATTGACTTTCAGTTTAGAAGATATAGATCATTAGTATTGTTAAATTAAATAAGTAAACTGGTATACTTTTAATTGTGGCTAAGAGTGAAATCCAGGATGAGAGTTTCATTTTAAGACGTTGACTTATCATCTGGTGATGTAACTGCCTGTATTCCAGCGTCAATATTTACAATGAGATTTGAAATAAGTACCTATCAGTTCAAGCACTCAAAGTCTTATTCATTAAGTTATTGCTTCCAGATAACTATTAACTTTTTCAACGAGTATGAAGTAATTAGTGAGGATAAGTATTATCCCACTGAGACAAAATCTATGATGATGAAATCATATAGTTGCAAAACAAAAGAAATATCTCATTATACACTGTACAAACTCTTGATCGTTTGATACGATAATATGAGGTGAGATAGCAGAAATTGAGGCTAGGAAAAATGTGGGAATTATTAAAAGTGGTCATCTATTCGTAAAGTCTCAAAATACAATTTTATTTAACTCAGTAGTTTCACTGTTTAAACTTTGAACAACTGTCCCAAGTGTTCAGATCCATTTCAACAACAAAAAACGTTCTGTATGGTCTAATAATGTTATTAAACTAGATATATTATAATAAATATGAGGATTATGGACTAGTGTGTGTTAACGTACATTAACGTGTCCAATGAAGTACATTTATGATCGAATCAAAACTGGATTACATCATTATTAGTAAGAGGTTTGTGTATCGTTCATCTGTTGATACCCAATATTGAATTATGTTAATAAAACCCTTATTATTAATGACGTAAATGTATTATCTAACGAATAAGCTTACGGTTATATGCACTCGCTAGTTCAGAGAGCATGAAGTGTTTAATGAGAAAAGTATTGCATTCAAGTCCTGACGTGAATAACCACACAGATGATATCGTAGGTACATCCATTTTACGAGTCCCACAAATAGACCGAAATGAGTATTCATATTTGGTTTCCAGGTCACATTATTATTCTAAATTAATCAGAACTAACCTATAATATTTCTACTTTTTAAAGGTATACATCACAGTAGTACTTAGTGTAACAGTCACAAAGATATCAGGTGGTTGGATGTAATCGACAAGAAACCTTATATTGCTTTAAGGAAAACATAAAAACGTTACCAAACTAATCTAAAACATTGGTTGTGAAAATGTACAACTTAACAATATACTTTACATAGAAGAAAAAAAAGGATAGGTTATTTTGAGAAGTGGAGTAGGATTCGCATTTGCACATTTACAACAGCTGAATGAAAACACACACTCGGAGAATTTGACCTAAAGGTCTAACCCACAAGGCAGTGGAGCATCGTGAGGAGATACAGTCCCATGGTAGCCGGTGACCAACGATTGATTCATACGCCATTTGTTCCCTCGGGAGTAGTAAATAAATATTTTTTTGTCATAAACAATTTGTTTTTTATCATCTATCCATAATGGTAATACAACCGTCATAATAAGATTGAATAAAACAATCCATTAACGTTATCAGTTGTTCAATGACAAAACAAAGCATGAAGTGATAATTGGTTAAAAATAAAAACACTAAAAAACAAATCTACAATAATGAAAATGAAATTAACCTTATTTAAAGGGAGGGGAATATAGATGTGTACAGTGATAGTATACACCACCTTTGTTGTTTTTATTTGTTTGTCCATAAATTAATAAACATTAAAGATAATTAACAAACAAATAAACATTGAAATTATCAGTCATAATTATTGATTATACAATCATTGTAAAAATAAAACATAGTTTATCTATTTCGTCAGCTTTTTCAGATATTTTCGTAGTTGAGATCATGAACCAATTGAAGCTAGATCACCATGGAAAACTTGGAAGCACTGGACGGCCGTTTCGTCCTGTTGTGGGACTCCTCAGCAGTGCGCATCCACGATCTCGCCTCGCGAGATTCGAACACAGGACCTACCAGTCTCGCGCGCTAGCGCTTAACAGATAGACCACTGAGCCAGTCGGTGTCCAACGGTGTTAATGTCTAACTTCAACCAATCAACGAAGTTGAACAACCGTTCACCAATTGTCTTCAGCGAGTTCCTATCTCACAACAGACGTGGTTGAACTCCACCGGTCACCGCTTCTTATTAGAACTCCAGGAAATATCTCTTGAAGTCAGTCACATATTGTGCTAATAATAATAATATTAATAGTCATATTTACACTAGTGATTAATTCCGAGAGGTGATTTTACAATTCCTATGAGAAGCTGTGACCAATGTAGAGTTTAACTATGTTGGTTTTAAGGAAGGTACACACCAAAGACAACGGAGCATGGTTACGCAATATCACGAACTGACTGAAGTTAGACATGTAAACTGCAACTCAGAGGGTAGCGATTAGGGTTAGCGTGTGAGCTTAGAGATCATGTGGCTGGATCATGAATTCATACCGCACTGAAGAGTCCCCTTATCAGGACTAAATAACTGTTCAGAACCCTTGGTTTTCAATAGTGGTCTAACTGAGACCAGTTTATGATTCCGACAACATTCTACAACTATCATAAACTGGGTTACATTGTTAATTAAAATAAAAACATAAACAAACACATAGAAGAAACGACAGTCATAAACAGGACTTAATTGCAGATTATAAATAATCATATCCGTAAATATGTATATACTTCTAAGCAGACAGTTGGAAAAGGTAAATATACACAAAACATATGGATACAAACAATCACAAACAAAACATCTTAACCCAACTGAGTGAACGGCTTTTTGGAAATATATATAATTTATATAAGTAACTCAAATGACGACGACCTATGGAAGTTACAGCCAGCCAGACCAAGACATGGCATCAATTCACCAACTGTTTAACTGTTGAGCTGAGCCATACAGAGAGAAGTAGATTTCCTAACTTATGGTTCACGTGATTAAAGTCACCAATAGTTAAATATGTTAGGTAACATGTATCACAATCGGTTACAATGGTGCAGATGTATTCACCCTTTGTATTTCCTTCAGATATCAAGTTCTAAAATCATCTTACATGTTTCCTCTTTCATAAATTCATTCTTCCTCCTCAAATCGTGGAGCCTATGAATTACTGTTTTCTAGTTCCACTACTACTGTTATCATTTCTGCAATTGTGGCATTTGTCTTAATAATTTCCTTTCCTTTAATTTTCATCTTATCAAGTAGTTAACACTAGTTCATAATTTCTCCTCAAACGCTTTTACTTTGAACTGTTTTATACATGGAAAATAACTGAAATTTAATGTAAGTACAATCTCATAGAAAATCGGTTTCAGCCTAAGTATTCTATGTACAGGTCAGTGATTCTACATGACTGTCTAAAGCAAAGTAAGTGGAATAATGAAGTTTGAATTTGTAGCCCAGTTGCTAATTTATGAATAATAATTACTATTACTATTATGATCACATTTTTGTGATATCCTAGAGAGTAGAAATCTGGATTTCTGAATCGGTATTGCACTACTACGCTATATTTGCATAGCTAAAGCAGTTCTACAGTACTTCAAATACGACCTAAGACCTAGCAATGACAGTGAAAAAAACCGAAAAATAAAAAAATACCATACAGCTATATGACACAACGAACTACGTCTCAGCTCTTCCACGGTTACTGTTGGTCCCAAACCCAGGTAAAGGAGGAGGGTTAGACATGGGGTCAGCAAACATATCCCGTACAAACAACCTTTCTAAAAAGCGCAAAACGATTGTATATGCTAGCTACAAAGTGTTCGTTGGTTGGATGTCATCAACAATAACCTACTGTGGGAGAGAACAAACCAACCTCCAGATGAAGAGGAAATTAGAAGACGTTAGAGGTGGATGGGACATACATTGTGGAAATCATCAAACACCATTACGAAGCAAGCCCTAACTCGGAATCCTGAAGGTAAAAGGGGACGAGGAAGACCAATGAACACACTTCATCGGGGATTTAAGACAGACATCAAAAGAATTAATAGAATTTGGAAACAACTGGAAAAGTAAGTTAAGACAGGGTTGTTCAGAGAATCCTTGTTGGCGGCCTATGCTCCACGAGGAGTAACATAAGCAGCTCAATCGTGACGTCTCTCTAACGAGAGAATTGAACAATGTAATATGTGTGATACTAAAAGTCCAAGGCATCATAGTAGTAACTAGATTCAACCATCGATTATAAGCAGTGATAGATAAAAAAGTTATTCCACTAAGTAAAATACACATCGTTAATACATCGATAACAATATATTTAAAAAAACTATCCAAAAACTAACAAACACACATATCCACACATTAAATCCAATTACTGTGCCAAAAATGTTCAACCATGTTAGAGCAGAATACAATGTACAACAAATATTTATAGATGTAAGCATGAACGCAATATTGTAATAACGGTTCTCTGAGTATGTATGTGCATTTGCACCATTTCAAAAGTACTTGTTATAATAATAGATTGAATTTTTATAATAACTCTATGTCTATTGAAATAACACAATTTGGAGAAATATATACCCACATCAAACATAAATATAACAAGCATAATATGCATTGAAACATGACTATGTTGTGTATAAGAGAATGAATGAGTGTATTACACACATTGTAAACAATCATAACAAGATAAATAAATCAGTGTCAAAATTCCAATTTATACTGTTTACATGAAATAATAATAATAATAATAATAATAATAATAATGATAATTGAAAGCGTGAGTCAGTTGAAGCTAGACCACCATCGAAAACCTGGAAGCACTGGACGGCCGTTTCGTCCTACTATGGGACTCCTCAGCAGTGCGCATCCACGATCCCGCACTCGCACCCAGGACCTACCAGTCTCGAGCCAGAGCCCTCAACCGATAGATCACTGAGCCGGCATCCAACGCTTTCAACTATGAAAATACTAAATCTCCAAAAAACCCCTTCTGATAATAAAAATAATAATAATAATACAACAATGAGTATACACAATATGTTAATTTGAACTCATTTCCAATGAACCAAAGTTAAGACAAAGAGTAAATATTATTTGAAGTTTGTGCAAACTGTGTTTTGATGTCAAAGAGTTACAACATAAAATCGATGATAAACAGCAGACAAGTATCATTAGACAAAAATAATGTACATTCAGTGTTACACATACGTATATCTGGTGTCCATTGAGTATGACAATTTGGACCGATGCATATGTGTGCCTGATCTTACGTTGTAACTGACTTACTGACACGGTCATTCCAAAGTCCTTTATAAATAATAGTGCGCGTATAGTAAGCTTTAAAAATGAAACTTAAATGTTATAAGTTCATTTATTACCGTCTGTTATTTATAATGCCTCCAAATGCCCCTGTACGGCCGAGAGTGGGGAGAGTCCGCTCTCCCTCTCCAAATGCTCTCACATGACCAGCGAATATATAGCCTCTAACAGGGAAGTCCTACTCACTGCCTTCTCGTGGCGGGGGTGTTGTCTACGAAATTAAGAGGACGAAAAGCGAATGTCCGACGCTTTAACCGGGTTGGTGGACACAGATAGTCCACCTACGGGAGTTGGAAATCCCCTCATTCCAAACCAATGGTGCACATGGGCTTCAGTATCCCGAGGGAACAAATGGCGTATGAATCAATCGTTGTTCACCGGCTACCATGGGACTGCATCTCCTCACGATGCTCCACTGCCTTGTGGGTTAGACCTTTAAGTCAAAGTCTCCGGGTGTGGCCCCCTAAGAAAACAACCTGCTTCAGTTTGGGTACCTGGACAGTATCACAGCCCTCACACAAATCGAATGAGATTTGTATGGCGCATATGTATCTGGTGCTTCATTGTACCAATATTTATGTGTTTAAATAAATAAATAATTTATGTGTTATTTATAATAGCCACTGGACTGGTGGTGAATATGTCAGACGGTATGCCTCTTTTAGAAATGCCTTATCACTTTTTTTACCGAACAGATAAACTGTGACTAGCAGTGGAATCAAAGACATGAGCTTCGTTCTATTTAAGACTCATCGGTTGGATGTATTGGCACTTCAGTATTGATGTGTCACACATTTTTGTTTTAGACACCTAATCTGTTATCCGACAAGCCAATGAGTCCAGGAAACCGATAGCTTATCTAAAAGATATAACGTTTACGTTATCATTAGTACAGGTTCATATCCATCCCATCAAAACTATTTCGAACAATCTATGGTCTAGTATCCCAAACCTAGGATCTAAGAAACAACTGCTCAGTGTTTTTGTCTGTGAGAGTAAAACTGAAAATTCCACGCTAATCTTGCGTTTTTTTTACAGTTCCATGTATGCTTCAATTACCAGACTGATGAACAGTATTTTTATCTTGAATTCAAAAGTTTATTCATCACGCCTCGACAGTACACACTAATTTTATTTATTTATTTTATTTAAACACATAAATATTGGTACAAGGAAGCACCAGATACATATGCGCCATACAAATCTCATTCGATTTGTGTGAGGGCTGTGATACTGTCCAGGTGCCCAAACTGAAGCAGGTGGTTTTCTTAGGTGGCCACACCCGGAGCCTTAGACCTGAAGGTCTAGTCCACAAGGCAGTGGAGCATCGTGAGGAGATGCAGTCCCATGGTAGTCGGTGATCAATGATTGATTCATACGCCATTTGTTCCATCAGGATACTGGAGCCCATGCGCACCATTGGTTTGGAATGAGGGTTTTCCAACTCCCCTAGGTGGACTCGCCTTGTCCACCAACCCGGTTAAAGCGTCGGACATTCGCTTTTCGTCCTCTTAATTTCGTAAATAACACCCCCGCCACGAGAAGGCAGTGAGTAGGACTTCCCTGGCAGAGGCCATATATTCGCTGGCCATGTGAGAGCATTTGGAGAAGGAGAGCGGACTCTCCCTACTCTCGGTCATACCAGGGCATTTGGGGGCCATGGACTATTTTTCTGGAGTAGAAAACATTCAAAGTCATTTGCAGGTACACTGTGTTCATTTAATCTGTAAAATGAAGTTCCTTACTTAACAATGATGCGAATAACACTTAAAATTATCACCAGACATCTACATTCATATTGAATAAAAAGCGACTTGGGAGCTACTCAGGGATTTTTGTGTTCATCTAAATAATTAATAAACTGAAAACAAACAACCGTGGAAAAAACAACAATGTTGAACATATCTGTACATTCTTGTTTTAAAAGAAATTCATGAACCGATATGCACTTATAAACATGCGATGAACTAGAATGTCACAGGACACTCTTCTGTATAAATACCATGCTATATAGAATGACTTCAGGTACACATAGACGACCTCCCTCATAATTCACAAGTAAAAAAAATAATTAGGATCTATGTTTAATCCATTATCGAGAGGTAGAGAGAGGAAGAAAGAAAGAAAGAAAGAAAGAAAGAGGGAGGGACAGAGATGAGATCCGCTGAATTATATTAGTATTTGGCTAAACAGTACCAAAACAAATACACAAGATTGTTAAGTAGTTAGTGTGAGAGAGTACATTTGAACACATGTAGAAAAACTAGCTGTCACAAAATTGTCATTATTTTGACAAAATTTGCACTTTCCAACTTTACTGAAAACACATCAATAGTGTGTGTGTTTAGATGCAAGGGTAAGGTAAGTGTATTTCATTCACTTATAAAGTGTACGTAAATATGTGAGGTGATATCATTTCAAGAACTATGAAGGTGCGAATTAGTGACTGTAGTAACCGATTGTGGCTTAAAATTTTGTAAAACAAGGAATAGATAGTAATAATATAAGAGAAAAACCACATTAGTGAAGATGATATGACAAAAAGAGACAAAACAAACTGCACAAATGATCATTTAACGCAGAGTTGGATAGTAGATAGCAGTGGAATTCAGGATGTGCATCCCGTCCTATATTTGACTCATCTATGGTTCCTACAACCTAGTGTTTATAATTACACAGAGACTCAAACTCAGTACTTTTCGATTTAAACGCTCAACGCATTTTCCATTTAGCTACTCAGTTCAAATAACTGCAAGCTTGTAAAATAGGAGTGAATTTTAATCTATCAGTATGTGTTGTTTGAATCCTCCAATCATTGAAGTGAAGAATAGCAAATGAACGGCTTTACTATAAGTGCATCCTCTGAAGATTGTCTCGATATTACCTTTAAGTAGTCACAAGTATTTGAACTAGAATTGGATAAAAAAAGATCATTCAATAGATCAGAATACCTCAATGGTAATGCCTCAGACTTGAATACTAGGTGATCCAGGTTCGAATTCTGCAATGAGAATCAATTCACTCAAGATTGCGGGTACGTCTTACTGACGAGTGTTATTTAGTACATACCTAGTTTGAGAAAAGGTTACTGGCCGACTACGTCCTACCACTTAACTGATATCAAAAGCTTCACCTCTTACCTGGTTATTGTATGTTCTCAGGAGACTATAAACTTTCTAACACTAGTACATAAATACATGGCGGTCATTCATTATTAGAGTGTGCACAATAACCGCGACAAGTGGTTAGAGACGTTAGGCGACAAAATGGCTTAGAATAGATTAAAAGGTGCAACTGAGCACTTTTTTTTTAATCTAGATCTTCAATTCTAGTATTCCTTTAATCATTCTTTCTCACTGTATTTTCCTATTTATATTCTGAATGTTTATTCTTCCTCAGTATGATCAGTACTAAAGTGTTTCCATTCCTTTGATATTTAACTTGGCAATTTCGCTGAATCTTGCTAACGTAGTATGGGAACGTGAGCAAATGCCTTTATTCATTGGACCCTACGTCTTTAACGTCTGAAGGAGTATTTGACACTCACTTCCAATTACAGACTGATATCAATTAAGTAAATAAGGAATAAGAAAAAAGGAAGAATGGACAATTAGTTCATTCTAATTAAGGGTTTCTTAATTGTGCACAGCCACAACTCAAACTAGGATCAATCTGATCTGTGGAGTAATACAAATATGAAAATACTAAATCTCTACAAAAAAACCCTTCTGATCAGGAATTGTTTCTTATTTTACGTTACAAACTGATATCGGTTAGGCAACTATTGAAGACCTGAAAGGATTTGATATTTGTTTTGTTTTAGCACGGGATTGCTTAGAAGTTCTCGTCTACGAATTCAACACTTTCAGTTTTCAAGATGAACTCCTGACCTACAAACTAATGAGTTGGTATCTAATTGTTGACTAATTTAAATGAAACTCAATCATGATATTCCATAGTTTCATCCAGTGTTATTCAATCTGTGATACGTTGATATATTGTATTGAATACATTCCATTACTATTGTGATAACCACTGGCATTCATGTGAAAAGAATTTTTGACTTATTCACATAAAAACAAAAGAAAACTTTAATGACCTGAAAAGTTCAAATGGCTCATCATATACAATAGGTCATACATGGTACACATACATACATACCCCCCTACATACCTACAATATCATTATATACATGTAAATACATTTTTAATTGTCTGATTAAATTCACACCATGTTTACACACACACACATACACACATACACACATACGTAGAAAAACAAACAAAAAGTTTATCTAATTTTGACATAGTTATTAAAATAGCTATATTATGACTAGTCAAAATAAAAATTGGTCATCTTTTTAATAGGTAATAACAATAATAATAATAGTACATAACTTCATTTTTAAAAATAAATAAAAAAATAAACAACACAATGGAGACATGAAAATAATCCTGTATGAGGTTACATAAATAGATACTAGGTAAACTATGTGATAAGGTAGACAGACGAGATATATAAACATAGATAGATAGACAGACAAATTCTTCACTTGTAAACAGAAATAATAATGATACAATTTGAGAATTTGATAGGTCGCTGATAGGTATATATAGACGACGAAGAAGATGAAGTAGAATGAGAAAGAGTGAGCAGTTAAATGATTGTGCTCAATGTTAGTAAAGTAAATCAATGAACAAATGTGGGCTTAACTCTATGTATTTGTAAAGATAATAATGTGTACTCGATGAGTCAAATTACAGAGATATATAATTATTAAGTGCAACATTCAGAGTGCGTAGTACTCCAATGTGTGTTTGTGTGTATTTGTCTGCATTTGTATAATGTAATTGAATGAGAAATGAAAAACAATTTCAACCTACTAATTAATAATTAAGATAGTTATCAAAGTTCAATAATTGAAATTATACTTCTGATATAGAATGAGGTAAATTAGTTAGAGGTAATAGATGTGTGGATGATATGAGAGATACAAATTAGTGACCAAAACATGATTACCAACTATAAGTTAAACGAATCATCTTTATGAATTTCATAATAAGACGAAACGGCCGTCCAGGTTTTCCATGGTGTGTAGTATCAGTTTATATGTTAAGCCCATATACTTTATTCGAGTTGCTGGCCAAGCCAATTCGCCTATCCATTATGAGTCATATTTTGATCTTGTTAACCATTTGCTTATTAACATTGACTATACTTTTATATGAGCATATATGTGTACACTTCGTATCTTATTCATCATATGTCTGTCACTCATTTTTGTCTGGCTATAAATGTTGATTAACGCTTGCTTAAATCGAGTTGGCTTCCCAGCCATCTCCACTGCATGTCATTTCCGCCTCGTTCACTTCCTTCGCTTATTCGCCTGCTCACTCGCTCGTTATTATTTGCTCAGGTGTTGCTAACTTTCTGACCTGAGTTATTCGACAATAAACTGTAGTTGCTGCTATCCTTTGTCTTCTGATTTTACGCGCCGTTAAGATTAGAATTATATCGGTTATCGAAACGAACGATTAACGAATCGCGGCACTACAGGTGGTTTAGCTTCATAATTTCAATTATGAAAATACTGAAATCTCCACAAAAACCCCTTCTGATCTATAATCATATGCTCACTAGTGACTGACTGTAAGGAATGTTTCCTTGAGTTCTAGTGGGAAGCAGTGACTAGTGGAGTTCAACCAAGTCTGTTGTAGAGATATCAACTCACTGAAGACAATTAGTGAACGGTTGCTCAAACATCGTGGATTGGTTGAAGTTAGACATTAACACTGTTGGATGCCGGCCGGCTCAGTGGTCCATCGGTTAAGTGCTCTGGCGCGAGACTGGTAAATCCTGGGCTCGAATCCCGCGAGTGAGGGATCGTGGATGCGCATTGCTGAGGAGTCCCACAATGGGATGAAACAGCCGTCCAGTGCTTCCAAGTTTTCCATGGTGATCTAGCTTCAATTGACCCATGAATTCAACTATGAAAATACTGAAATCTCCGCAAAACCCCTTCTGATCTACAATTCTATACTCATTTCTGATTAGCTTCGATGATATTAACACTTTAGAATCTATTAAATTGTAGGAGGTTCACTATTAGTTATGAAAAGAATGAAATGATCGTCATTGATGGCATTGAATGATCATGTTAAAAATTGTGAGTCAATTAAAGATGAAAATGTTCACCATTGAATTTTAAAATTCAATAGTCTGAAAGTACGGAGTTCACTGCAACTCTAGACGATCTCAAGAGTTACTGATTACCGAGGTATTTCATACACTGAAACGCAATCAATTATCAATTGAACTCAGTTTCACAAACCTCTTCAATAATAAGTATCAGTAGAAGTTTTAACAAGCGGTTGGTTAGTTAACAGTGTTATGAGATGAAAGTGTAAATATGAACCATGGCCAGAAAGCACATATGCATAGTTGAGTTTCGGAAATGGAGGTTAAGCGTTGGCGTTCAATATATAGGATTTTCGATCAGTTTTCTCATTTATTTAGTAGGTGAGTGTTGGACAACAAGTGTAATTTTTACTGGGGATTACATTCTAATCAGTTAAAACTATCCCAAAATATATCTTTTATAAACATGATGCACTGTAATTCATTCCAGATTGTTGGATGAAATGAAATCTCTAGTGACAGTTATCTTCATATATGTAAGATTCACTCACTAGATGAACCAAAAAAAGTGCTAGACATTACACATGCTGAACAATGAGGCGATACACTACAAATTCTTGTTTATGAATGATCGACTTTAATGTAAGCTGTTAAATGAGACTTAAGAATAGTAGTAATAGTAGTTTAGGATTAAAACTAAAAAACAGTGAATGATTATTAATTGTATTACACAGTAAAACTATACGATGTCGACTATACAATGAGCGACCAATCAAGTTAATTACAGTCAAAAATATGTCCCATGGGACTTTAAGTTGATTTTGTGATTGACTAAATTCATAGATCAATTCATGTGTCTGACCTTTAAATAAAGAATGAACAATGATCAATATGTGGTTTACTCATTTCGTGTTAACTTCAACTCATGACATTAAATAAAAATGAAAAAGGCAAATAACCATAGCGAACGTTAATCCCAATAACGGTTCTGACTTGATCAATGTTTTTCGGGTATGAAGGGTATGAAGTGTTGATAGGCCATAAAATCTTTCAATCTATGCAGTTGAATACTGTCTTATGGCTAAGAAATACAACTGTAGTTGGATGTCGGTTGGTATGTCTGTGTTCTTGAACTTGGCAACGTGCGAATATTTGGTCTACATATCTATATTCAGATCTGAAACTAGTATGGTTTTCTCGGGATTCCTCTTCATCAGCGTTAGAATGTTACAGAAGCTAATATTTTGGACACTATCGTTTTCAAAAATTTTCACTAAGTCTCGGATACTTAATACCTATTTCTTTGATAAGTATGAAAAATTCATCACTGCTGCTTATCCCTATGGCCGCCGTTTTTTGCCTCAACTGCCCACCACTAATCATGATAAGCGTCTAGACTTTTTGTCAGTCTACGTTTAAGTTGCCTTCGCTGCTGATGATCGGAGACTGACGGGATGGGTTTTTGAGCACTGTGTGCATTAAATGATAATAAATCAGTTTCCCCCACCCCCGCACATGAGTTATTATTTACTACACACCAGATTACATTTTAACATAATGCACACAATATCAAGCCATTTAGACTATTAGCCACATTGCAATTTAATCGATAGTGGTGGCATTAAGTAGGAATTAACATATATGACACTGATCACTACCCAGTGACCAACCACTTCTAAACTCTTTTTTTGTCATTTTTTCTGCACTATACAAACCTAACCAGTCAGTAGCAAAGTAAAAACCGGTACGTTCGTACACCGGTTCAAGTTCCTACAGCCCGTTGATACATATGAAATTGTCAGGCCAAATCCTAGGAGAGTAAAGGCAGTACCAGTATCAGTGGTGATTGAAAAGATTAGGCATCGAATATACGATTCGAGAAAACATAAATTAATGAAATAAAAACATGAAAAAAGTTATTGAGGAATTCAAAAGCTCAGAATTCGAGGGAAGACAAAGAACGGATGTACCTGAGCTATTTCAAACGACTTTAAGCCATATCATTCAAAGTCTCTAACCATTGATTACGATAATCAAACGAACCCCAAGTAGGTATTCTACACCTAATATGACAGTTTTCAGTCTAAATGTCAATGACTTCATGAAGTGATGCCGTATTTTGGTTTGGTCATACGATCCTAACCAATAATCAGAATGGATAATATGAAACTTTAGAAAAAAAGACCGATTAATTTAAGAGATACATAGAAGAAGAAGCTCAAAGTTGAAAATTTTACTACTTAATACAATATTGATGTAAGTTATACTATGGATACATTTCAGAAATGAGATAACATACTACTATTGTCATAATCATTTATGCATAAGTATGTATATGTATATGAACAATCAATTTCACAATACAGAAAGCACAATTAAATGAAACACAACACACTGATATCACATGTACCATCGCACATATAAGTAAAAAGGGAACTCATTATGATTATTATTACAATTATTATTATCATTAAGTTATTATATCATATAAAATAGCTCAGCTTTACAACGAAAATACACACACCCATACATACAATATGATGCATGATGCATACATAGAAGACCTCTATTTTCACTAAGACTATAGTCACAAACTAAGACAGTGAATGAATGAGAAAGATTATAACTGTTGAGGTATAAGTCACGCATGATATGTGCTAGGAAAAGACAGAGTGAGAGTCAGCAAGCTATCCCATATCATTAAAGTGTAATCAATTTGATTCGTAATGGTTTGGTTTGTTACGTTGCTGATATTTTGACCAATATCTACATAGCGTACATTTCCCTTAGCTGATGCCATTTTTAGTGTACAGGTGTTTATGGAGATTGCTGAATTTCATAGTTTACATGACGAACTGATCTCAGTCACTTAATCATCTACAACGTGGGACCAGGCACATATATACATCGGTACAAGTTGCCATACCTCATGAACATCAAATTCATAGAAGCAGTTAATTCAATGGTAGTATTATATACAAAAAGACTGCATATAAGGAGTCGATACAAGGAGGAAGAATTAGTTCGTAGAAAGAAAGTTATCAAGTAATTTTATTTTCATGGCTTAAGGGAAGACAAAGAATGTATATACCTACACCATTGTGATAGATTCTGAGCCATGTCACACAGAGTCTCCAACCATTGATTACGATAGTCGCGCAGACCCCAACCAGGTAGTCTGCATCTACCAACATGCCTCAGATTGGAAAGTTAGTGACTTCAAGGACTGATTCCACGCTTTGGTTTGGCTGCCCCTAACTTTCTTCCACCCGTCTCCAACACTAGTCAGCATTGCGCGTCGTGGCGATCGGTGGTTTGGCATGGGCAATAAGTGACCCAACCATCTCAGTCGACGAAGATCCATAAACTCATGAAGTGATCTCAGTTAAATAACCACTCAAACTAGGAAGCACTAGACAGCTGTTTTATCTGATGGTATTACAAGACTGAACATCAATGTGCATGCACGACCACACTAGAGTTTAAACCTTTTAGATCTTTTTTAGATCTCTCAGAGAGCACTTAACCTTTGAAGTATTGAATCGGAATAGAATTGTTTACATTTGTACTAATATTTTAATAATTACTGAATCACTAAATCACTGTTCATGAAAAGGACTACAAATTAATTTCATGTGTAAATATATTTAACAAGCACGAGTTTGTGAACACAGATGACCGAGTCACGCTTTTCGTTTAAGCGACAATGAGCAATACACTATGGATTTCCACACAGAAGTATATGGAGAGAAGAATTCGAAGCAACAAGTAGCTGAACGTTAAGTAATTTGACTCTTAGGTCACAGAGTTACCAATCTCATGTAATATAAACTAGTGACCCAATAGTAAGCTATTATTAAAATCCAGTCGACTGTATGACGGTACATTTCTGTCTATGATCCGTAACCATTTAAAATGACGTAAGTAGTTTAAATAACCTATCAAATGGAATTAATGGACTGATTAGTAATGATACCATTCAGTCAGTCAGCTACAACGTAGGATCAGGCACATATATGCATCGGTCCGAGTTGCCATACCTCGTTAGCACAACAAGATGAATACCGGATTCATAGAAGTTATTAATTTAGTGGTGGTAGTATATAAAGAAAGGTTGTATATAAGGATATAGTATAGGAAGGAAAAAAGTTATGAAGCAATTTTAATCTCAAGGTTTAAGGGAAGATAAAGAGTGTATACACCTACGCCATTGTGATCGATTCTGAGCCATGTCACGTAGAGTTTCCAACCATCGGTTACGATAGTCACGCGGACCCCAACCAGGTAGTCTGCATCTACCAACATGGCTCAGACTAGAAGTTAGTGACTTCAAGCACTGATGCCATGTTTTGGTTTGGCCGACCCTAACTCTTTTCCAACCATCCCCTACACTGGTCAACATTGCGCGTCTTGGTAATCGGTGTTCAGGCATACGTAACATGATACCAAATTGGAGAAAAACGGTGCATAGGAAACGGTGAATGCATAGAAGGGGTTCTGAGTCATTTGTCGAACCATAATGAGTAAACGTCGTAATAAAACAGAACGGAATGATGATGAGTAGTTCGTTGAAAATGTTTGTAACAAAGTAAGGAGGGAAATGATATATTTTGCTAAAGTCCATTTCAACCAAATGTTACATAAGAGATGGCCTGCAAACAGAATTTCCTTTGTCAATATTTTGTGATAACATAGATGTATGTTTCAGTAAAATGTATTACTCAATATCTTCATTAAGTGGTTGGCTTAGTGGTGAGTTTTAACATTCAAATCCCAATTTAATCTACTTTTGTTTAGGTATTATCACTCACTAACCTTCACACAAATCTATGGCCTAAATTTGATATCTGTTGTAATTTCTCTTACTACGACCCAGCTATTCATATTGCTTAGTATTCTTGGACACCAATTCACTCGATAAATTAGAACAAATTGAACAGGGACGAAATTATATTCCAAATAATAAGGGTAGATGGAAGTAGGAATTACAGTAAGAAAAATGCTGGTATATTCATAGTTTTTACACGTGAGGATTCTAGAGTCTTCTCCAAGCATCCACAAGCGCTGATTGGTTATTTCCTAACCAATCAGCGTTCCCCAAGCTAGACCATCATTGAAAACCTGGAAGTACCGGATGGCCGTTTCGTCCTAGTATGTGCACTTATGAGGAATCCCATACTGAAACAAAACGGCTATGAAGTGATTTCAGGTCCTTAAAATGCTTATCTTAAATTGGCTGGTGATTTCAACTATGAAAAAGATGTCTTTATGGTTTAAAACACTATCGCATTTTAGACCCATAGAAAGACCAGCGAAAAATGCACCAAAACTGAAAATTCAAGACTATAGATGTTTTAGTGAAAGGTAAACAAATAAAATGTAATGCAAAATGAAGCAAAACAAAAAGTTCTCCGTTTAGCTTATTTTAACGATTTAAATTAACGCACACATTAATTACAAATGACAGAAAATACACACAAATGCATGAGCACACAAAATACACACAATACCTGCATATTCATCTAATTCCCCGTCATCTTCACTATCGAAACGTACACTGCCATCATTTAAAGAATAGCGACTCGTTGCAATTCTTGGTTCCTCTCTACAAAAAAAAACAAAGTAGAGAGTTTAATAAATTCTGAAAGTATCAAAATGTTAAAATAACTACAATAAAGATTATCAATACTTGAATGTTTGTCGAACTTTCAAAGAGATTAACACATAAACCAAAGTTTGTTAATGATAACAACTCATAATATGGGAAGTATTTGAGAGGTTACTGAATTTGAAAAGAAAGCAACAACAAACAAACAGATAATTTCCATCATAGATTGAACCTTGTTAGATTAAATGTTCACGAAAGTCAGTTCACTATAGAACCTAGTGACTTACATTAAGAAGTATTCTCAAGGTTATATCGAAAAGCTGGGATCTTTAGAGTCAAATGTCAGGTGTGAGACAAATGTATCACCAATGAACCTGGTGGATAGTAGCATATCAGGAATCGGTTGAGGTCAGCAGTAGAAACCGTTACATACCAACTTAGAGATGTAAGTAAAATACGCTAGTCATGAGAAATGAAAACCCTAGGTTCGATCTCCGACAGGATCATTGATGTACATGGTTGAGAGGCTCCAAACTGGGACGAAACATACATGTATAGTGTTCTTTGGCTTTCTAAATTTTTAAATGACTAAAATTAACCTGTCAAAGAAACTATATTCAGATGTTTAGATATCCTGAGTCAATATCTTATAGTCAATCAAAGTATCTGTTTATTCTTTGATTTTCAATTTATCAACTACACAGATTAATACACTTTGATAAGGCTATATAAAGGAGACAAAAAATACTCTTTACGTAAGCCGATTGAAGTGAATACAAAAAAGTAACAGTTCACAAAATATCTTTAAACAGAATGAAAAAATGATTAGATAACATAGACAGCAGTCAGTCATCATCAACGTAGTTCCTAGTAAAAGTATGCGTTAGGTATAATGTTAACGTGTGAATCAGTGAATGCGATATTAATGTTTAATATTATATAAACATTAAGTTGATTTATTTTAGAACAGATGAATCATGGTTAAAAGTGGAATCCAGGATGCTTATTCCATTCTATTCGAAACCCATCAGCTGGATACACATGTGTTGACGTTCACATTAAGACTAAAAACAAATACATTTCACCTCAAAGACTAACACATCTCTATGCTAATGTGGTATGGCAACCTGAACTGATGGACGTACGTACGAGGTTCTACGTTGTGACTGACTGACTGACTGACAAACACTAACACGTTGTCCATTAAGCAAAGTAAATAGTATTTTATTCTCCACTATAAGATAAAGTAATCAGGCAAATTCTCTGCAATCGTACCTTATATTCAGAATTATATAATGTAGTAAGCTGATACAAATATAATTCAGGCTATCTATTTAGCTATTAGTATCACGATAGCACAAAAATATTCTACGCAAATAGGTATTTTCAATGAACTGATAACTGATCACCAGTTTACCCTATTGATTTAGAATAATTACATTTAGACACGGCAGCTAGGTGTACATAAATTCCAATGTTTACAACTGATCAATCCCTGAGCAATGACTAATATCATGTATGTTTAACCCTTTAGTGAAGATAAAATTTGATTGATCAAGTTGTAATGTGGTCACTACTCGAAACCACCCGATATTTCGTGCACTAAGTTCAGTCGACAGAAACCCCTATCTGCCCTAGGTTTCATGATATTTGGTACTCGTTATCCTGGTGAATTCGATAATTTGTCACTCAGATTCACAGCCCGAGACGTTATCACTGAGCTATAGGGACTGAGACTGAACTCGTCCTCTAGGACTGACATGTATTTGCAATTTCATGTATGTCCATAGTTCAGGTTCAGATCCTGTCATCTACTATTATTAACCAAAGGACTGAAAAGTACTTCTTTTCAAATGAAACTATCAATCATTTACTATAGGTTGTAAATGTTAAATAATTGGACTGGTGATTCGAAACATCACAGATTCGGATCCAGTGATAACGTGCGTTTTTTTAATTTATATAAAAACTCATTCACCTTAATACAGAATACTCTTGATGTCGACGCATACACACACACACATAAGTAGAAATACCAAATTTTAATTTGACGCCAAAACACATACATATAAATGAATTAAGTGACTGCCATATATACATATATATATAGTTCACCTTTTTTTTTAAAAAAAATCAAGAATAACGTATAGCAACCAAACATACAAACAAAATAACATTCCAAAATATAAAAACCTTATTATTATTATTATTTATCAATTCTTGGCATCACTATTAATAATAACAATTTAATTACAAAATAATTTATTATTAGTAATAATAATGAATCTAATAATAAATAAGCATATCAGTTTTTTTTAGGTTTTTTTTTTAAAGAAAAAACCCCGTTTAATTTGTCTATTTCATATGCTGTCATAGGTTTCTCATCATATGACTTATTTATAGGGTCGACGTTTATTTATTATTATTATTTTTTTTTATAAAAAAAAACTACCTAGTCATTTTTTTTTACTAGGTGTAGATGTTTACGCTCTTGGCTTCAGGCCATCATTTGAAAATGTGAGGGTCAATGATACCAAACTGACTTGATTAAACTGAAGTAAGCAGAATTAAGTTCGAAGATGGAACCAAAGGGTGGGGTGAAAGTTTAATACTTTTTAATCACTGGACATTATTATGCCAAAACTTTTTTTTTCAATCATAAGACAACATGGGAAAATTGATTTTCTTAGCGAGACATTTTTTCACAGATAATTAATTGAAATGAATGTCGAATGTTAAGACATATAAACCCTGTACATTATGTACCAAAACCTACATTAATTTATTGAAGTTATTAACTGATCAATGTTAGACAACCATTGAAAACTTGGAAGCACTGGTCAGCCGTTTCATTTAAGTGTGGGGCTTCCTGGTATTTATTTATTTATTTTTATTTATTTAAACACATAAATATTGGTGCAAGGGGGCGCCAGATATATATGAGCCACACAAAACAATGAAAATGGGAAGAGAAAGGGGTAAGATGCATATAAAAAAGTAATGGTGAGGGAAACTGAAATGTACAACCAGAAGAACTCTCTCAGTTAAAGAGGTTATAACCACTCTTTATGAAGAAAGTAAAAGAAGGTTACAGCAGGATCGCCACTGGCTTCTATTCTGAGCCATATCTGATAATGTATCTAGACACTGTGTAGCACCATCTCTAGAACCCCAACCAGGGAGTCATGAAGTACCAACAGAAACCAGGCCTGTACAGCTTTCTTTCATACCACGACACCATGTAATACTCTGACCACCCCTCGACTTTTTCCAACCAGTCCCAGAGTCGGCGAATAATGCACAACGTGGGATTCTCTGAGACGACATTCGTAGAACATGTCCAAGCCACCGAAGTCGGTGTTTCGAGATGGTGACACCAATCGGGTTGTCGTCTCTGCGCCCAAACACACGATGCCGAAACTCTGCATTACTGGCTCCCTGGTAGTATGGATCCACGACTTTGCACGGGGGAATCAAACCCAGGACTTTCGATATTCTAAACGAGTGCTCAAAATCTAGATTTCTGAGTGCAGGGTGGTGGATGCGCATTACCAGTAACGACCCCATATACCAGGACGAAATGGCCGTCCAGTGAGTCCAGGTTTTCAATAATCGTCTAACATTGATCGGTTCATTATTTCGATGAAACTCAACAATACCCGCAACTCTATATTTACAATATATTAATTTAGATAACCAAAGATAGTATCAATACTAACCTAAAGTATGGTTCTAAATCGAGTATACACATATATCTACTTGATAAACTGACTGGAATCATTTAAAATAATTTATGAGGCTACCTTAGATGTGAACATTAGTGATTAATCTCTAGAAATGATTCCCGAAGTCCAAGTGAGACATTATGACCAGTGAAGTTCGATTATGTCAAATGTGAGCCAGTTACTTACGAATAGAAATGGAAGGTGGTTGCGCAATATCATGTGATAAATCCATCTCACATATATCAATTCAAGGTCAATATCACATGTAAAATGGGTGAATATAAAGAGTAATAGAGAGATAAAAACGACTGATAGTATTTCATTGCTTTTCAATGTAACTAGTATTATGAATACTTTAAATGGTAGATTATCTAAGTGTAATTATCATCATTTATAAAAAGTATTAGAATGAGCTGTTGGCAAAACAACACTACATGTTGAATAGACAAAAAAGAATGTGAAAAAATTCTACTGATACTGATGATTTTAGTAGATAATAACGAATAGTTGTTAATCTATGGTTAGTTAAGACAACTACTGAAAACGATTAAGAACTGGACAGATATTTCATCTTAATGTGGGACTCTTGTGAAGTGATTACCGTAATTCAATCACTTCAGATATGAAGCAATCACCCACCATTGACATTGGAAGGTTGCGCAATGTCCTCAACTGATTGAACTTGAAAATGTTGGTTTCAAATTCTGACATAGTACTCTAAAGGTTAAGTTTTACGACCAAGATAGAGGTTCTGAATTTGATCCCTGTTCAGTCTATGATCTGCTGAGGATTCATATATTCAGGTGAGACAGTTGTTCCGTGCTTCCAAGTTTTGTGCTGTAAACTATAAAATATCTTGGATGGTCTAATCTAAAATGCCGATGTGCAAATGTAGGTTTAGAGGGTGATGACTGAATAAATTTCAAAGGGATCTTGGATGACGTAGAATGATTTCAGAGATTAACATGGAATTCTGAAAATCATAACTGTCTCAGTTAACTAATTTAATTCTATGGATTGAGGTTAAAAGTTTAGACTAAATAACTGGTGAAAGCATACATAGGTAAGTGCCAATAGGATTGAGGTGAATTCAATTAGAGGCCTGATTGTGTAGTTTTAGAAACCTTTCCGATGGATGCTAGCTAGTTTATGATACAGTAAAAAAGAATATTACGTCATACAAACTGGTTATAAATATTCGACTAAACACATTAAGCATGGATGAAATTTTGATAGAAATAGTGTAGTTTGTACCAATTATGAGCCAGTGAGATAATAGCTTGTTCATGAACGAGGTTCGATCAAAGTAATGAATGTATCTTTGCTAAAAACTAATTTATAGTGAACAGTGTGTTTGATATGCTCCATTTAGAACCATAATGTTTGTCCATGAGATCTAATGATAATAAACTGGCTGAAGAAAACCAAGGAAGGCGGTTTGGAGTTCTAAATCAAGAATTTTATTGATTAGAAGTTAAACGTTTTAACTATTAGAAGGCCGTAAAAACTTCACTTCATGTTATTTAACTGAGCACAAATGTGCACGTATAAATGCACACACACGCATACACATAACCTATTTTCCAACTTATCCAGCAGCATGAACAAATGAGTCAGTGTGTGAGTGCCAAATGAATTATACCCTAGTAACTAACACACACACACACAATTAAATTTATTAATTTGATCGTCAAAATAAATAACAATTTGAACACAAATCCGATTAAGCAAATATTGGCACCGATTGGCTGATTACAAACATTTTCAGGACTAGAAATATTCAATCGAAAAAGACATAATACATCATCTAATTACTGTCACTATTTTTGAACAGTAGTGTGTGTGTGTGTGTGAAATATTCATTTACAGTGCTCCAATCTAACAGGAACAATATAAGACAAGATTCATATTACAACAACAATAATGGACAAATGAAGGCACATAGAAAGAGAGAGAGAGAAATGTGTACAATATCTCTTATTATGGTTCGATATAGAAACACTGCAGTTAGTGTCGTTGAATTATGACTCAGAATTATAGTGCTTTTTCAATTAGGTACACCCATATTGTAACAATAAACGTAAATTTATATTTGCTCAAGTCTAAAAATATGAAGTAGTTGTAATAATAAAAATGACTGTATACATGTACGGTTTGTCTGTATGTGTCTATGAAGCTAATGATGACAATTGATGGAAATGGTGAAAAGTATGCAGTTACCACCTTTAAACTATGTTGAAGACAGAGTGAATGAATACCTCATTCTAGGTTTTAGAATACAACAACTACGAATGTTTCTTTATATGGACTTGGTTATTTGTGAATTTAATGATAATGTTATCGTACAGTAACAACTATTAGGACTGATTGAACAGTACAACTCATTGAAAAAAAGTGAGTACAAAATGAGATGAGTACAATATAACAGAAAATAAACAACGCAAATTGTGCCTAAACATATAAAATAAGTACAACTAATAAACCATGAGATAATTATGATGAGCAATATAGTGTGAGTAACTATGTAGATCTTCAAATATAGGATGCTTTATGAGTCATAAACATGTGGTAGTATTGTGAAAAACTAACAAAATAGCACTACTAGTGTACTTCACTGTTAAACATAGTTACGTGTTTCGGTTAGATCATGAACTGATCTAGGTTAGAAAACCATTAAAAACTTAAAAGCACCGGACGGCAGTTTCGTCCCAGTTTGGAACTCCCCAGTGGTTGTGTTCATCCACAATTCCACACAGCGGATTTGAAACCAGGAAATTCGGGTCTAGCGCGACACCACTGAGTCGGAATCCAATGTGTCAACACCTAACTTCAATCAATCCACGATATTGCACGACCATCATTAGTTATCTCTGGTGGATAACTGCTTCGTACCTAACATGGTTTAGCTCCACTGGTCACAGTTCCCTATTAGGACTCCGAAAACTTCTCTTTAGAGCCAGTAGCTGGTAAGCAGATGGTAATTGTCAGTATGGGGGATTGTTGAAGTGCATTGAAGTTAGACACTAACACTGTCGGATGTCAGCTCAATAGTTTAGAGGTTAAACATTCTTGAGCGAGACCGGAGGTCCTGGGTCTGATTCAAGAGTACGGAATCGTGAATGAGCACTGTCATTGAGAAGTCCCATACTAGGATGAAACGACTGTTCGGTGCTTTTAAGTTCTTAATAGTTTCTTTTAACTTGGATCAGTTCATGATTCCAATGAAAGTCAACAATCTTCACAAGCCTTTACTGAAAGTTTTGTGAACTTGAACATTAATTGATTTAGTAATTTTTTTTGGACTTCTACTATCATTCCAAAAAAGCATTATAAAAACAATGTATTGTTGTATCGCCAAAATGTGATTGATAATAGTCATACAAACAGTCTTTAATTGACATTATTATTGTTATAAATGAATGAGTATCAGAATAGTTTAAACATCTCCCACATGAAGTTACCGTCTGTAGTTTTGTTATAAAGCAATGAAATACTTAAAATTATTGTACTTTTGCATTCATATCGTGATGCACATAAGCTGTGTTGGTATCTTTCTGAAAATACTGTTAATTCATTATGAACCTATTACTCAGTTCTCTTATTATTATTATGACGTAGATATCCTGTTTCTGTAATTTCTTAATTATGCTGATGCGTGGTCAAGATTTTACACGACACCATTGTATGAGTTTTGAGTCGGAATTGAATTGAGTATATGATAGAAGTTGGCTGTTGACTTCTGTTTGGACTCAAAACAACGGACAGAGAAGCGCTTGCAGATAGCTGACTCACAAAATCTTATCTTGCGTTGACTCATATTCAACAATGTAGGTTAGATATATTGGTTGAGTCTAGAACACCAGGCTACAGAAGAAATGGTATCGAAAAATTTGTCATTGTAATTCTGATTGGTGACTACTTTAACATCAGTCTCAAGCTACAATAAGTAGTTTCTATATTCGTCCCAGCCAGTTAATAAGTGCTTTCATATTGACTGAGTTGGCAAGTATTTACTTAATTAATTAGTACTCATAAAATTTGGCACAAGTAGACATCTAAATATGTACATAATACACAAATAGAGTTAATATTAAGAAATAGAAGACGGAATGTAAATACAATCAAAATATAATTGAACCAGAATAGCATATAGTATGTAATACAGCTCGGTTAACAAAACAATCAAGAGAAGCTTCCTTCAGTAAAATGAGTCCCCCTCCTTTTCGAAAAATGTTAAACAAAAGTATGCCACGATCATCATTGACTTTTGTTCTAAGCTATGTCTGATAGCATTTCAAGACAATGAGTTGCAATATCTATCTCTAAAACCTCAGTGGGACAGTCATCGTGGGCTTATAGAAGCCAGCTCAAGACGGCTTTCATTCTTAACACGAAGCCCTGTCCTGATTCCAGTGTTGGGAATCCAAACACTACAAAATTTCTAAAAAAAAACATGCCTAAGCCATCAAAACCAGTGTTTCAAAACAGTAACGCTAACTGAATTGTCGACACTGTGCTAAAACACACATTGACAAAATTTAGCATTACAATCATGGTAGTGCCACTGATGATTATCAAAACCCATATTACCAGTGTCAAGAAAACTTGTTAATTTAAAAGAAAGTTTTTGTCAACGGCGCTGACATGGCGTTGTAAACACTTAACAGATAACTTTTAACGAATGGAAGTTGGAAAACAGTTTACATTTTAATTAGTAAAAAAAAGAAGGCGAACACTTACTGCCTTTGAAATGTTTGAAATGTTTCTTTTTCTTTCAGTTCTTGTATTGGATCATTTCCATGTGCACGTTCTTTATCATATACCATATAAGTTTCACCACGATCACGTGTACACAACCATATACTTGATGCAATCACAACAATAAAAATAATTACACCGATAATCACAGCTGCAACCCATGCGAGGCTAGCAGTTGCTAGAAAAAGAGAACAAAAAACCGGAAGACTGAAAAAAATACCAACTGAACGCATTCAAATAGTAGGTAGGAACTAATAAAAGAAAAACCAACTAATTGGTCAGTATTATATTTGTCTAGTTCTTCCTGCTACTGACTGACCAAATTCTACTGATCCAGTTGTAAAGTAGTAGAAGTGAATTAACAGTGCATGTACTATGTTGAGATGTTAAGTGGTGGTTGGAGGTAGTCGGCAGCTCAGTGGTTCTGATGTCATGGGCAGTGTCAGTTCTCTCGGGATTCCATGTATGCTTTGTTGGCTAATACTAACTAGCCTGTCATGAGTGCCATATGTTCTCATGTTGGATTTAGATACTAAATGGGACAGTGGTACCCAGTAAATTCTCGAAGCACTGAAAAATTCCACAGATGAGCTGAGTTCTACAATTAACAGGCCTGATTCAATAAATCAGTGAGAAAAATGACATCATGCAAAAAACAGAGTGACCTAAAAAAGTTGTGTAACAGATAATAGTTACTTGAGTTTAACCAGCATTACGTAATCAAGCTAGGTCAAATTGAGTGAGTCATAAACAGCTCACATTTAATACTAAACTTTATGTTATTTACTCATTAAAAATCTTGTTCATATATGAACTGTATTTCAACTGTTTTGGAATTTCTGTAAACGGTACCTTCAAAAAAACAAATCATTTGGTAATACCAATAAATAAACATCAATGTCGAACTATAGTCCTGTTTATATTGAGTAGAATAGAAGTACCTCAAAATGACTTCATGAAGACAAGATGAAATCACACTAATTGTCTGATAAACTAGAAAATTTCTTTTTGAAACACATGTCATTGAACTTAATGATTGTTGATAATTTTAGGTAGTACAATTGGAAAATTGACTTTATTGAAGCCAATGTATTCATCAATTGTCATCAATGAATAGATTAATACAAACACTGGTAACTTGACGTGTTGCTCCACTTAGTTATCTAATGCATTTTATGTGTGATGCATCAAACTCATGTACCTGGGTAGCTTTATAAAGGCTGGTAATGACGTGAGTGATAATATAAATTCATGTATAATGAGGGCCAGAGTAGCTTATGCCAATCTGGGCCATCATTGGAGCCTTCGTGATGTTAGTCTGGCTGTAAAAAATCGGACCTACAACACGTCGGTGAGAGCAGTTTTACTCTATGTTTGTGAAACCTGGTCTCTCCGAGTTGAGAATGTTAGACGACTCTCTGTATTTGATCATCGTTGTCTCTGAAGGATTGCTGACATCCAGTGGCAACACTATGTAAGTAATGTAGAGGTTCTGTATCGTGTGTTCTTGCACAGCGACGATAATTCAATTGGTGTAACTATCTCGAAAAACGGACTGCGGTGGCCTGGACATGCATTGTTAAGTTCACATCGTGCACTATTTGCTGACTCTGGGACTGCTTAGATAGGTGGGGAGGTGAATGGTTTATGACATGGGGCAGTGGTATGAACAAAAGTGGTACACGATTGGTGCTTCACTGGCTTGAAACGTCGTTAGACATGGCTCAGAAAAAAAATCAATCGCGGTCCTGCTGTAACCTTCTTTTACAATCACCGTATGAGAGTGACTTCTAAAACTGAAGGATTCCATTTGATGCGATTGCAGAATAATATAAAAGAACTTTCGTCTAAATCAGAGCGAATAGTTTCACAGTATTTGGGAGCCGAGTTGGTGTAAGACATTAAATAGGAAGAATATATTTCCTTGAAAAAGCTTGGATCAGATTGCCAGGAGAAACGTTGGATTTACTTCAAATTCATTTTTACAAATATATTCTTCCTATTTAATGAAGGATTCCATTCTCATAGTATTCTTCTTAACTGAACTGCTTCTTCCATTATTTTTTACTTATAGATATTTATTGTGTGGCGCATTTATATTTTGGTGTCCGTTTGTATCAACTTTTGTGTTTAAATAAATAATGGTTACCAAACACCGATCAATAATGTATGGTATTCTACAAGAGTTCCATTCTACTGCATAGCTTTCAGCTTAAACTGAAAAAGATCGTTCTATGCACACTAACGCTGCTGATAAATTTAAATGAAAGGAAAATGAAATGCCTTGCAGAGTAAAATCGGTTTGTCATATTTTGAAGTACCTTTTCAAATGTAAACGGGATTGAATGTGGAAGCGAATGCGTAGAAGGAACTGAAAGAAGGTCATCTACAAGGATTTTTAGACATATTCCTCGAAATTCGTTTTTGAAAGGAAGTAAATTGTTCATGAGTGCGAAAACGCTTAATGGATATAACGTAGATATCGTAAAAGAGAATAGACAAAAATTGACAAGCAACGGACGCCACTTTTATACCGCTTTGCAAAGCTAATTGTTATAAAACTCTTTCGACTCAACTTTTGTACACAGAAAAAAGTGTGGCAAACCTGTCATTACTATGGCAAATAATGACATTGATACGTTTGTTTATTATCAGTATAGGGTTGTAGAGATAGTTGAGTTTCATAGAAGTTATGAACCGATCAATGTTTACTACATAATCTCATTATTTTATCTTGGATTTTCAAACATTCCATTGACATTTTACTTACGATGTTTTTCTATTAATTATTATTCATGACGTCACATTCTTCTTCATATTATCTTAATTATCACTATTTACATACTATTAGTATTGAAAATCGTAAAATTTTCAGTTTGTGTACCTAAAACTGATCTTAGCTAGACGCGCAATACTGATAATAATTATGTGCTCATTAATGAAAAACTCCAAGGTGCAACTCCTGGAGTTCTAGTGAAAAGTCGTAACCAGTAGAGTTCAATCATTTCAAATGTGAGACAGTTACCTACCATAGGAAATGGATGAGGGGTATGAACTATCATGAATCTACTGAAGTTAGGCATGTACACTGTTAAATGCCAGCTCAGTGATCTAAAGATTAAGCGTTAGCGGGCGAGACCTAAAGTCTCGTGTCCGATGGGTAATGGAATAATAGATATGCACTGCCGAGTGCCATACTATGACGAAACAGCCGTCCGGTTACTTACATTTATAATTCCTCATGCGGAAGAGGTCGCCAATCAAGATTCTCCAACCAACTCTATCCTAAGCCTTTCTTTTCATTTGCTCGTGGTTCAAACTACGAAAATATCAATACTAATCAATGGTAAATACGATACCTTGTGTCGTCTTTCTGTTTCTTATATTTTTTACTGTGTTGTTTTGAAAACACAACTTCACTCATTAAGCTATGGAAAACTTTATTTATGATAATACCAGTCATTGTAAATTTAGGTCGTTTGAAGCTGAATGGAAATCTTGAAATACAATGAATTTATTCCATTGCACAAATATTGTTATTCTCGCCTGATGAAAACTTTGTAAACATTAGCTTTAACTCTGATCTAAATTAGATCCTGTTTTAGTCAGATTAATTCATCACGGTGAATTGATTTGATAAATAAGTGGCTTTTCTCTTTTGATCAGCTTTGGTCTGATTGAATGAGCAATAGTGTCCGACACATGGATACTTATGTCGATTATCAGTTTCTTTTATTGATTTTAAGGTTTTTTTTATGATGACTTTGAATACATATGCAAATAGACTATCATTAAATCTTGACTTCATGTTAAACATATAATTAAGTTCATGATAAAATCTGGTTATACATATGAGGGAGATTTTCATTCATTAGAGATAAACATAAAACGTAGGGCTTGATAATGATAGATTCTGTAATCCCATTTACAAATTAAAAACCAGATAGAGCAAGTACAGATTAGATCATCGTTAATGGATTATCATCTATAAATGATAACTTATGTAAAAGAAACATCCTAACCATCAATTACAGACAACCAATTCAAAAGTTGTGATAATAAATCCATATATATGGTCAAATTTAGCTATTTCCACTATTTTGATAAGATTATAAAGAGATTACTTATGTTTATGCATAGTATATGGATTGAAGTTTGTCGTTCTCTTTATATTTCCGATTGTTTTCAAGTGAAAGACTAATTGAATGAAAACACCATGAATTCTTAAAAATATTGAAAGGAGCTTGAATAGCCATCCACCGGAGTTCAAGATGTAGGTAGGTTATGTAATTTAATTTGATAACTCAATTCGAAATGATTTGGGTTATCCCGTTGTTGATATTTTAGACTGAAAATTGATCAGTCTTCGTTGGAATATATGGGTATTCTGCGAGGATTGCCTCGATATAGGTTAATATAAACTAGATACAAATTAGGATGAGCGTTTTGTCCCATTCGGGACTCAACAGTTGGGTGTGATTGCATCCCAGAATTGTCAATAAGAAGGTCGTGGATACTACTGACTTTCATTGAAACCATGAACCGATATAAGTTAGGTAACCGATGAGAACTTGCAAACACTGGACGGTCATTTTGTTATAGGACGGGACTCCTTAGTGGAAAGTGTGAATCCACGATTCCGAAGGCGCCAGCAACGCCTAATTTATGAACCATTGGGATGGCATCCAACAGTGTTAATGTCTAACTTCAATCAATCCCTCGATAATTTCTGTAAATTTTTTTATTTATATAGACATCTGAGTAATTTCCATTCTTATCTACAATATATAGTTACTCAGAAGTAAAAGTATAAAGTTGGAGTGAAAATCATAGTTTCCATTCAGGAGTGGTCCGAGATTAATTACTACTGTCAAACTCAGTCACTGGATAGAACAACAATAGTAAGTTGATTAGGAGATAAAAAGGATAATAGAATCAGAATAAATACTTGAAGACGTTTTCATTTAACTGATCGAGAAAAGAATATAACGGAAATAAAAGAAAATGAAATATGTCTAGTTGACTACCAACAATCGGGTTACCGTGTTGTTAAGTCCTAATTCGACTAGTCTTTAAAATCAGAACACAGCTTGAACATGAACTTAGTTGTATGCCAGAACAAACCAAGTTGAATGAAAGTGAATCACAGTAAGAAAAACGTTAATATACTTATAATTTTACACAAGAAGATTCTAGAGTCTTCTCCAACCATCCACTAGTGCTGGTTGGCTAAGAATGACCGACACTATTCTGTATCACCGAAAAATGTTACACAGTAAAATGTAGATGTCACACTATCATAAAGATACATGAAATCTCCCCCCCCCCAAAAAAAACAAAATAATTCAACTCGAAAAACTTACCAGGTATTATATCAGGAGTAAATGTACGAAAAGCGGTTAACTGTTTCGCTAGTTCAGTGTCTGTTTCCCATCGAGAATCATAGATTAAACGATTTGTAGCAGAAGATTGAGCAAACTGAGCTTGACGTGCAAATGAATGATGTGATATTAATCCATTTGGTATTTCAAATTCAGCCTCTTTACCAGTAACCGATAAACGTATCCAACAGCTTAAAATAAGATCTTTCGGTGGTTGAGCTTCAGATCCGCCTATTTTTTGTGCAAGAAATTGTTTTAGTGTTGTTGTACTAGGTATCTGAACAGGTTCATCTTCTGTGTCCAAGTTCATTATCTCCTTTTCTATTACTTCTTCTTCTTCCTCCTCTATCCCAGCTTCTTTTGGTTGTTTGTTGTGACTTTCTTCATGTTTAACAATAAAAGGAATTGGTTTACCTACTGGCCATACTGTTAGAGTTGTCTGACATAAATAAACAACAAAATATTATTTATTCAAGACAAGAATAAGAGGATAGTGTGGCAATTTATTAATATACAAACAAGAGAGTGTTCGAGAAGTTCAAGTGAATCGACCAGTGAGAGTCAAAGTAACAAATTGTTACTCTTAATTTGGTCAGCTACCATACATCTTATTGCTAGTCAATATTTCTATTGATGCCTAGAGAAGACTTAAGTGTATGGTTATTGATTTCAACGATTTGGAGAAATAAAAAGCCTTTTATCTTGCCTTTATTTAACATACATAAGTCCTTGCACAAACGGACAACAAAATATGTATGTACCACACAAAAAGAAGAGTTGACATTGAAAAGAAATAAAAGATGGAAGGGGGGTAAAATAAAAAAAAATAAGTGAAAATAACAAATAACGGGCAATACAGTTCAGTTAAAAACAGTTAAAATTTTCTCTCTAGGATCCCAACCGAGGAGTCGTGATGAACTGACAGATACCAGTCCTACACAACTTTATTTCATACCACGATAAGTTAATAGATTACTGTGTGATAGTTCGAAATATGATAGATTTCTTGGATTCCAGTTGATTATACTAGATGGTTAAAATTTGGTGAAAGTAATGCGAAAATATTGGACTTAAAGCATGGAATATTAATCTTTCTTAATGCTTATATTATTTTACTTCATTCAATTTTTTTTAATGGAAAATTTGTTCGATCGTGACAGAATAGTAGAATAACATGAATGTGACAAAAGATCATGTTCTGAATTTTGCTATTTGTTTAAACATGCAAACATTGGTATAAAGGGGCACCAAAATATGCATATGCATCACACAAACCACTGAACTTGTGCGTAGGCTGGGATACTGCCCAGGTTCCCAAACAGAGGAGGTTGGTTTTCCTATAGGGCCATTCCCTGAGCCTTTGACCTAATCTACAAGACAGTGGTGCAACATAAGGGGATGCGGTCCCATGGTGGCTAGAGACCAATAATAGGTTTCCTCGGGACCCTAGAACCTATGTGTACCATTAGTTTGGAATTAGAGTGGATCCTTCATACCAATCAGCCCGGTTTAAGCGCCGGATATTCGCTTTCACCCTCCCAATTTCGTAAACAACGCCCCCCTTGAAGAAGTTAGTGAGTAGGACTTCCCTGGCAGTGGCTGTATAAGCATGGCCAAATGAGAACATCTCAAGGAGAAGAGCGGACTCTCCTCACTCTCAGACTTACCAGGGCATTGGGAGGATCATATCCTAATTTATCAGACAGAAATAATTGATAACATATGTTAGTTCATGAGAAACTGTTATAACCATTCGCAAAAGCCTGACCATTATTAATATGATGAATTTTAACAAAAACGTATTCCACAATATTGGTCAAATATGACTATGCCTTGGATTGTATGAATGTTCATGAAATGACAAAGTGCCAGTCTAAATTTTATCGGGTGGATATTCATTGAAAAGTTGTTTCAACAGTCTAAAGAACAATAAATACGTTAGTTATCATATGGTTTGTTGATGCTTTAAATCTAATGTTTATAACCCCGTGAAGCAATATATTACAGCCAGTTTGACCTACCGTTTTCCTGATCAAATATAGACATTCCGTTTTGTGGAGTTTGGTTTCGATGAATAAATGTGGATGCTAAATCACATAAAAATTTGCTATGTGAAACCAGCTTATCATCATACTTACACAGTACAATTATGTTACGATAAAGATCAAATCAATCTCAAACGAACAAATAAATTGGAACACTAATTCATCTTCCCAATGAATTCGGAACGAACACTATTTTTTAGACTGCACGTAAAAAGATCACCTTTGACGTTTACTCATATTTTAAAATTTGTTTTCACCTCAACTATCGTTAAGGGGAATTATGAAGACCATTGCTTGGACGGTGGTAGAAAAATATATATAAAGAGCTATCGTACAGTTTGAAAATGCTAACAACAGTACTTTTTGATATAACGGACAGAAAGTGAAATTTCAGCGGTGTTATTGTAACTTTTAATTGTTTACTGATAGATCATTTATTATCAGAAGGGGTTTTGTGGAGATTTAGTATTTTTCATCATCATTTATTACCTGATATGTTTTACTACGGTGTTTGAATATGTTGCACACAAATGGCTGCTTTAATTCCCCAATATATATTGTCATGCACTAGATAATTCAATTTTAAAACATATGTCGAACGCGTCGACAACTTCACTTATCTTGGAAGTCTGATCAGCCCTAATGGGTTGGTGTCTGACGAAATCTCAGCACGGATTTAGAAAGCTCGTTTGGCATTTGCCAACTTACGTCACCTATGGCGAAGACAAGATATCCGTCTATCAATTAAGGGACGAGTGTACTGCGCAGCAGTTCGCTCTGTTCTACTTTACGGCTGTGAAACATGGCCATTAAGAGTAGAAGATGCTCGTAAGTTACTAGTATTTGACCACAGATGTCTTAGAAATATTGCTCGTATCTGCTGGGATCACCAGGTGAGTAATAGTGAGGTTAGACACAGGGTATTAGGGAATGATGGTAAATCAGTTGATGAGGTGATGAATCTTCATCGACTGAGATGGTCGGGCCAAGTGTTACGTATGCCTGAACACCGATTACCACGACGCGCTATGCTGACTAGTGTAGGGGATGGTTGGAAAAGAGTTAGGGTCGGCCAAACAAAAACATGGCATCAGTGCTTGAAGTTACTTACTTTTAGTCTGAGACATGTTGGTAGATGCAAACTACTTGGTTGGGGTCCGCGTGACTATCGTAACCAATGGTTGGAGACTCTGTGTAACATGGTTCAGAATCGATCACAATGGCGTAGGTGTATACACTCTTTATCTTCCCTGAGATTAAAAGTGCTTCATAACTTTCTTCCTTCCTATACTATATCCTTATATACAACCTTTCTATTATATACTGCCACCATTAAATTAGCTACTATGAATTTGGTGTTTGTCTTGTTGTGCTAATAAAGTATGGCAACTTGGACCGATGCATAAATGTGCCTGGTCGTACGTTGTAGCTGACTGACTGAAAACATATGTGGACGTTAAGTAATCATTTAGGACCAAAAGTTAAAGCCTGAAATGTCATAAAAACTCAATGATGATATTGGTTGCGACGCATTGGGCCAGAAAAACTATAAAAGTACTTAAATATTACCAAGTAATTATGATTAACCACAAATTTCCAAACCACAACTATCCAACTTATGATGAATATTTTTTGTTATATCTCAATGGGTATTTCTGACATTTCGTGACTTAATGTAAGCCAATTCTTCGGAGTAAATAATTTGCTCATTGGGATATAACAGAAAATTTACATCCGTTATTAACTTTCTACCCGATGCTCAATTTATTTGACACTAACAAATCCAACCTTGGTATTGACACCGATATATTCAACTTATCCAAACAAGATCGGTGAAACTAATGATACAAACTAAAATATCATTCTGCTAGTATAAACTTACATCATGTTCACCATAAGAAGTTATAAATTGTCCTAAACCAGTAGATTCCAAATGCGCTTTGGTCCAGTGATTTTGAATAATCCAATCAATAGATGGTTCTATATTAAACTTTGATTTCCATTCTTGAACAATATTTTCATTTAGCGCACAAGAAACATTATACGGAGTTTCATCACAGTCCTTTATGCAATTTTCATCGGAAGGTGATATTGTGAGTTGAGGTTTGGCTAAAATATTTTACACAATATTGTATGAAGTACCAAAAGTCTAATTCCTGAAAGGTTTATCACATTATGTTATGTTACACTCAAGCAGCTGAGAAATTCAATGTTAAGAAGAAAATTTTAATTTACTTCTATCTTCAAAATGAACATTTACACTATTTCTTTAAACAAACTCAGAATTTGTGATAAACATTTTAAATCTTTCAATTTTCTCAATTATTATTGCGTTACAGCTTCGACACCAAAGCTTAGGTGAATTGTTGAACAGAATTGTGCAATTAACCAAGTGGCTGATCTGGCACAATTTTTCCCTATGAAATAAGGTAAACTTCATCGCTTAGAAAATTGTCCGTGCCAACTGATCCATCTTACTTACCAATTTTTATGTAACATTAGTATGTCTGTCTATAAGGCTTCATTTAACTAGCAATCAGTCTCGTTAAGGGGGTTAGAATGAGGGTGATAGATACAGAATGAGAAAATCTCAGATGACATGAATCGTTAATCTAGTGATCCTATTGTAATACGGACGAGGTTAGGGGACCAATCACCCAGTTGTGAAGAATACAGAATCTTAAGTAAACATGTATCGGTTGAAGCTATCACATTTCACAGAACAGTGAAGGATATAAGCGGTACGGAAAGTAGAGAAATCAAAACAATTTGTTGAATTGTGGTTGAAAACTAACTAAAATCAACATATATAGAAAAGAACAGATGAAGAGGAGTAGAACGTACTACAATTCAAGCTTTTAGTAAAGATACAAAAAAGATGAATACGTCTACGCTGTTGCCATCGAATTAGAATAATCTCATTTGAAGTCATCAGCCACAGATTACGACTATCACACGGAATATAACCAGGAAGGGTGTGCTTTTTGAGACGGCTTAGATGAAAGTACGATAGTTACATTAACTGATGTTGCAATACAACTACTTCTAACTTTCTTATAAAGTACTTTGCACTATCCTGTAGAGTATGGAGTAGGTAGCGCTCAGACGTATGATATAATTTATTCACTTTGGTCGATAAAGATTCATAGGTTAACTGTATTGAATCAGAGATACTCAAGCTGAGAAAAGGACTTATGGTCATTGTTAAATGATTGAACTCTTTATACAAAACACTAAATTATATACAATGATTAATACATAGTAATTATATACCTACATATACGTAAGTACAAGAAACTTTTCACAATTGTATGTTCCGGTTGTTCATTTAAAACAGAATAATGCAAGAATGAGGTGTCATCTATTGTGAAAGCTACATGCGTAGTTTTCATGGAGTAACTTCATAATTTTAAGTAAACATACGAATTTGAAAACACTAAACTTGTTCAGAAACTGCTAACTATGCGTGAGAAGTGGAAACTACAAAATGTTACAGATAAGTAAAAATCTTTGACATTTTCTGTGTGAATCATCCACGGTCCATATACATTAGACTATTTGATAGTTACGCATTAATCAACCCGACGGTTACTATCAGTTGCTAAGTGAGGTTAAAATTGTATGGTATTCATCACTTTTGAGGATTAAAATACTGTATTTATAGTATCATAATTAATAGAAATGCATTCCCGATGATTACGATCGGTTACGAATACAAATATAGCAGTCTATTTACAAGAATAAAGTTTTAACCTGATAATAGGGATAAGAGCAGTGATGTTTCCACTTTCCTTAAGAATCCTGATTGTAGCTATATATACATACATGTATATGTCCTGTATTTTGCTATGTATTTATAACATATTCCGTCGCAACAAAAGATGTAAAAATCTAACTTACGAACAACTTTAAGTGACGTCGATATGCGTGACTGACCGTATGTAGAATGTAGACGAATAGATAGTTCGCAATCCTGATTAAGTTTCAGTTTTGTAATATTAACTGTAATTCTCTTATTCATTTCCTCTCCATCTACATGAAAAATAATATCCAACTGGGAAAGTTGCTGCTTTGAGTACTTGAGATTCTTATCGATAGACATGCGAAGTTCCTGATACGTAGGTGCTTCAAATGAAGCCACACCGACATATACAACTGTATTCCACCTACCATCAAACTCGCAAACAGTGCCAAAATTATTCCCTTCCATTACGTAAAACAGTTCCTTCAAACATCGTGGATCCTTGAAGAAAGGAGGTGAAACGACTTTAACATCATATGTGAATATCAATCTATCGGAAATATCCTCATTCGATTTCACAACGAGCGAGTAAACTCCCGATACAGATTCATCAATAAGACTAGGAAGTGTATAACTGTATTTTGTCGCAATCCTGTTATGTAACATCTGCTCATCCTTGAACCAATGGAATTCATAGTCCCCTTGGGGTTGTCGATATAAAGCTCTAAGCATAAAATCTTGAAGTTTGGTGCCTTTATTTATGACGTAACTTGATGATAGTGTTGTTAAAGGATACAGTTTAGTGGAACTAGAATTTTTAGTTTTATCGATTGAAAGACCTTCAAGGACCACAGGGGATTCAGTACTGGTAACTTTTCCAGCAAAAGTCCTAATAGGTCCTAGTTGTCCAACATGCTTACACACGATAGCTATCGACTTCGACTCAACCAGGTGTGCATCAGTGAGGTACACGCTTCCATTTATAAATTCGACAATAGAATTGGGAGAAAACTGAATAGGCCTTTTATAACATGTAATGGCATTCGGTTTCCCGGTAGTCAGGCAATATTCCCATCTGTATGGTCCGTATCTGCCATCTAGTTGGTGCATCCAGTATGGCCAGCGGGATACAATGCTGATATCATCTACACACCTCAACTCATACGGAAATTCTGATATTGGCGGAACAACATCTATCTTTGCAGAAGGAGTACCCTTTAGTTGAAGAATGTAAAACACAGCATCTCGTATCTCTATTTCATTTGATTCAATAACGTTGAGTTCGTCTGTACCGACAATACACGAAAAAAGTCCACTGATTGGATTGCTTAGGAGACCATCTTGTGTTAAAGAAATTGAGAAATTTGCCCCCGTCGTTTCATCAGCACTGAAGTGAAACTCAGTATTTAAACAGGAAAATGTACCTTCAGCCTCTGGCTGAACACAAGTACGTTTAGTATCTTCCACACTACTGCGGCAGCATAAAGACACCTTATCCAAAGGTTTCGCTTGGGTATTGACATGACAAGCAAAAGTCAATTTTAAGCCCAACGGTGGACTCTTTTGTGCAAAATAAACTATCCTTTGAGTATTTGCTGAAGCATCAAGAAGAGCTGTTGGATTAGCGTCATTTAGAAAAATTAGAGATTCTTCAGACGCCCCATTTATCTTTTCGAACTTCAGGTAACTGACTGACAAACCTTGAAAATAATTAAATTATTAGTGAAGATAGGGATTACTTTGGGATAAAAATGCGATTAACACAAGGAAACAAAGAACCATGCCTTGAATACAGGGAAGCGACATCAGAAGAACAAATTTGCGTCAACGCCAAAAGTCAAAATTACCATAAAGGTTGAAGAAACGAACCTCATTGAATTTCGTACATTGCTCAGATGTATGTTTTCATAAGATACATACTATCATACGAATGATCTTCAACGATACAATAGGACTTCAGGGGAGAATTTTCAAAAGTCTACTGCTCTGATCCTCCTTATGCCACGGGAATTTCGGATAAAGGCGCTAGACAACAGAAACTCAGTGGATGTTGTCTACATAGACTTCAGTAAGACTTTTGTCATGGTACAAACTAATAGATTGCTACTGAAGTTAGAAAATCCTGGTATTGCCGGACCTCTTTTTAAATGGCTTCAGAATTTCCTTGTAGGTTGTAGACAGAAAGTAAGAATAAATTCCAAGTTTTCCCTCCACCTGGAGACCAGTACGTATTGGATTACCTCAAGGTTCCGTCCTAGGTCCTTTACTTTTTCACGCTGTATGTAAATGATCTCCCAAGTGTAGTATAGTCCCCAATGTTATTATTCGCTGTCGACGTAAAAATCTGGAGAGTAATAACTGGAGATGTAGACGCATGCGCTCTGCAGTCGGACTTAAATAATGTGATTAACTGGTCTGAAGAGTGGCTGATGCCTACCAACGATGAAAAGTGTGTCTACATGCACTGTGGGGATACAAAAGTTAGTAGGTAGAGCATAGGGTAAGTGCTATTATCCGTGGTCCGGTTTCATAAAGATCTAGGGGTGACTGGGTCATGATCTTAAGGCGACGGCCCATTGCCCGGAAGTCGCAGCTTAGTGGGTTAGAACACTCTGGGTTTTAAAACGGACATTCACTAAGTTAGATACCATTATGTTCACCACAGTATTGTGATGTTTAAGTAAATCAATGACCTCTTTGTATTGATGACTGTTGTGATTTCGAATTCCAAATACAATACATTCGTTTGTTCTCATCTAATACTTCTTGATCAAATTGCGTTATTCCTGGGATTACTAGTTTGTACTAAAATTCAGATACTTCTGATTATCATATTAGCGTCGCGATTGAGCCTGTGATGGTACGGTTGGATATAAATTCAGATTTTAATGCTATTGAGGAGTACATGGAGAGGTTCGAAATCTGGGCTATGACCAAGGAAGATGATGAAGATTTTAATATTGTGGCCCATTTCCTTACATTCATTGGAAAAGAAGCATACAGCCTTATAAAGACTTTGGCACTTCCAGACAAACCGATTTCACTCCCCTATGCAACTCTCGTGGAACTACTGTTGGAGCATGTGAAGCATACAAGTTTGTAATTCTGTAACGGAGAAAAATCCGATAAAATGACTCGACAGAACATCAGGAATTCCACTGCTTTACCATTTCGTCGCAGTCCAATGCGTAATCAAGGTTATTCAGATAATAATTCATTGGTGAGTTGTGAAACAGTTCACGAAGATAATCACAGGTTTGATAAATACTTGTTCGATGGCAAGTTTCACCCATGTAATTCATGTGTATTTCGTAATTCTGAATGCCTTAAACGTGTTAAAACTGGACACATTCAGTCAGTTTATAATACCATGGTTCATTTCGCTGAAAGTAATGTTAAGATGGATGCTTCTAATGATCAGTTATCTTTATCTAGAAGTGGTATAACATCACATAACAGTTCAGAGTTTAATGAAACCCAGAGTCATTGTGAGACAAAAGTTTTTAATCAACGAACTTCTTATTGGATTTCTCATGTTATTGTTTCGTGCCTATAGGTAACCCTCGTGCTATTGATAGAAGAAACCAGAGAAGTAGTGAATAGGTCTTTATTTCGATCTTCGCGCAGTCACAGTGGAGCGTGGGATTATATGTTCAGACAAACAAAGGCTCTCAACATTCAATATAAGATAATAGGGAATATAACGCTTACAAAAGGTAAGGAAGTGAATGAATACTTGAACAATACTGTTTTAGCATATGCTTGGTTGTTTGGGGTCAACTCCTAACCAACCAACCTGAGCTGTTACATTAGCTTCCCCCTAGAATCGACTTCCGTAGGAACGTCGGTTCGATTAACCTATCTATCGAAAACACCTTAGTTCTATTTCTCATCCCAAGGCGAAATTATCAACTCGCTCATTATTCGACTTACAATCAGTTACGACCAACGCTTTCAACGATAGTCCATGGATGTCTCTTCATTTACTGGCTTGTCATCTTATTTTGTAGCATGTGATCTTTTCTACAACTATCGCTGACGGTTTGCTGCGTGCTTTCAAGAGAAAGTGTGAGAATGTGGAATAAGAATATCTGAGGAAGTGCCGCGAGAGGGCTACCCAACACCATGTTGGTGAGGTACGATTTTTCCATGCTCAGACCGGCTATCAGGTGTTTACTCACCTGCCTCTTGAGTCGCCCTCAAGTAAAAAGTAAAGAAGAGTCTACTTCAAAGGTAATGGTGAAAATCAATCAAACCTGAAGAACTGCTCCACTGCCTGCATAAAATAATAAGATACAAAATGGAAATACATAAATGCAATTGATAATTGTTCGGTTCATGTAAGTGCTTGGCCTCCAGAACGGATTGGTATTCTGGAAGGAAATAAACATAGTGTAGATATCTGGGTTGCTTTTTGAATTCGTTGTATTTGCCAGTGTTAGTTGTATGAGTTTGATTAAAATCCTCAGCCATCGTTTCGGAATACCTAGCTTATGTGTCCAGTATTTAAAAAAAATATTTAACATAACACTTATGTATCAAAAGTAAAAGGTCTGGGGAGTTGTATGTGAGGCGGAATGAGGAAAAAAAATTATTTTTAAGTAGATGCAGGGTCTGATTAGCTACGTGGTTAGATTTATCTTGCAGCCGAAACTGTCAACATCCTTGACTGACTAATTAGATGTGCCCAGCGAACCGTTTTAGTCATTTGTAAAGATTTATCATCTTTACATTTCGATTCCGTAATGGATTTGTCAGTTAAACGATCTAACAACACGTATGGTGGTTCATGATCTAGATAAGCCGGCTTTAGCCTATCAATACTTACTGTGTCGATGTTTCCATGTTTTTCTATCACGAAATATTTAGATTTTCTTGAGACGACTTTGAAAGGACCTTCAAATGGAGGACTGAGTGGTGCTTTTATTTTGTCACATCTTATCCAGACGTGCGTGCAATTGCTTAGGTCTTTAGGTATATATACGGCGCGCGATTGTTCACGAGTATTAATCGGCTTAAGTTTAGACATGTGGTCCCGTAGTTGATCTACATAATTTTCTAAATTAAGTTTTTGACTGTTAGTATTAGGGTTAATAAATTCACCTGGTAGTCTCAGAGTTGTTCCGAAAACCAGTTCCCCAGCTGAACACTGTGCGTCAGTTTTGACAGATGTTCGTATTCCCAACATAACTAACGGTAGGAATTCTGTCCACTTATTGGGGTTTGAGTGAGATATAAGGGCGGTTTTAGCTGACGGTGAAAACGTTCTACCATCCCATTAGCCTGAGGATGATATGCAGTGCAGCGTATCCTATTGGAGCCTAGAAGTTTAGCCAAGTTATTAAATAGTTCGGATTCGAATTGCGCTTCTCTATCCGTCGTTATTGTTATGGGTGTACCAAAAATGGTTATCCAGTTCTGCATGAAAACTTTGGCTACTGTTTCCGCTGTGATGTCCGTTATCGGGATGGCTATAGGGAATCTGGTAAATCGATCTATGCATGTAAAAAGATAATTAAAACCGTTTGAACGTGGTAAAGGACCTACCAAGTCGATATGCACATGGGCAAAACGTGCATCTGGTTGCGAGAAAACACCTATGGGTGAATTTGTGTGACGATTTATCTTTGATTGTTGACATGCTGAACACTCTCTAACCCATTTGTGTACATCCTTCTGTAAATTCGGCCATATATATCTGGCATTGATTAGTTTTGTTGAAGCTTTTGCGCCAGGATGAGACAAAGAATGAAAGTTATTATATATCAACTTTCGCATACTTTTGGGAACGAAAGGTCGCGGCATTGCCTTGGTCGTGTCACAGTAGATTAGAATACCATCGACAGGTGATGGGAACTGTTTTAAATTAAGACTTGAATTGTTTGTTTTAAGCAGGTTTTGTAATTCTAGATCCTGCTCTTGTTCGTTTCTCAACGTCTCGAAGTTTACTGTAGACTGCTGTAGCACGTTTATTTCTAACCTAGATAAAGCATCTGCCGCCTGATTGTCCTGACCTTTGACATGTCGGATATCGCTTGTGAACTGTGATATATAGTCAAGGTGTCAGACTTCTCGAGGTGAGTATTTATCAGCTCTCGCTTTTAGTGCATTCGTTAGTGGTTTGTGATCCATAAAGACTATAAATTCCCTGCCTTCTAACATGTGTCGGAAGTGTTTAATGGTTAGGTAGATTGCAAGAAGTTCTCGCCCGAAGGTAGAATACCTTGTCTCTGCTGGAGCGAGTCTTTTTGAGAAGAAAGCAATTGGTTTCCAGGCGTTTTTAACCAGTTGGTTAAGGGTACCGCCTACTGCTTTATCTGAAGCATCAACCATCAAAGCAAGTGGGGAAAGAGAATTCGGATACATCAACGTAGTTGCTTGAGCTAATTTATCTTTAAGCTGTTTAATAGCTTCGACAGCGTCAGAAGACAGTTTGAATTCTTTTGTTTTTCCTTTTAGTGAATCTGTCAAAGGTTGCATTAATTGTGCACAACCTGGTATGAATCTGCGATAAAAGTCAATTAGACCTAGAAAACTTCTCAGTTGTGTTAGAGAACTAGGTATGGGGTATTGTTTAATGGTGTCTACTTCTTTTTTGATCGGTTTAATCCCTTCTGGGCTTGTTGTGTGACCGAGAAATTCTAAAGTTTGAACACCGAAAACACACTTACTTTGATGTATGTTTATTCCATGCTCATCCAGTCTTCTTAACACTGTTTTTACATGCTGTTCGAGTGATTGCAAATCGGGGCTGGCAATTAACAAGTCGTCTATATACCCCTGCGCAAATGGCATATCTCGAAGTAGATTGTCTGTGAATCTTTGAAATGTCTGCCGCATTTCTCAGGCCGAATGGCATGCGTACAAACTCGAATAAGCCAAAGGGTGTTGTAATAGATGTCTTGGGGATATCTTCATCAGCCACTGGGATATTGTGATATGCCCTGACTAAGTCAATTTTAGTGAATATGTTCATACCCTGTAAACCGTTTGTGAAATCTTGGATATGCGGTATTGGGTACCTATCTGGTACGGTTTGACGGTTGAGGGCTCTGTAATCCCCGCACAGTCGCCAGTCACCTTCATTCTTCTTTGGGACCATATGCAAAGGGAATGCCCATTGACTATCAGAGGGACGGATAATACCCAGTTGTAGCATATAATCAAACTCGGCCCTAGCGATTTTGAGCTTATCTGGTGCTAGTCTCCTGGGTTTTGCAAAAACCGGTGCACCTTCGGTTTTGATAGTGTGACTTACTTTTAGTTTGTCTTTAGAAGGCTGTGGGTTTGGTTTAGTTAAGTTTGGAAATTCCGCGAGTATATCTTGGAATTTCGCTGTTGTTACTGGAGGAGTTTGAATCAAGTTAAGAGAGCTGATGTGACTTTCTTTGCCTTTTGTGTAATACGAAGTTTCTTTTAGTGTTAATCGCCGTTTCTTGGCGTCAACTAGAAATTCGTATCTCTCTAGAAAGTCCATCCCCAGTATTGCCAGATCTAAGTCGGCTACCGTGAAAACCCAAGGGAATTGCCTCCTGAACCCCAAATCTAGGGTTAAGTTTTTCTGCCCAAATGTCGCAATTTTAGTTTTATTTGCAGCTTGAAGTGTAATTGATGATGTTTCTCGACTAATCTCAGTTTTATTTTGAGGGATGATGCTAAGAGCAGCGCCAGTATCCACCAAGAAATTCAAGCCAGAGTTTCTGTCTTTAACATAAAACAAGCGACTGTTTAGGCGTCCCTCCTCAGTCGTCGCGACCTGGGGAGGGGTTACTCGTTTCCCCGCTGTCTTAGAATTATGCTTAGGCCAGGCGCATGGTTGCATGCACTTGGTTGAGTTGACACCAAACTTCCAGTGGTACCAACAAAACTGCCCAGGTTGTCTGGACATTTGTGACCTGTTTTGTGACTTGGATCGTGGTCGTTGTGGTGACCTGCTCCTGTTTCTATGACCCATTTGCATTCTGGCGACAGCCTCAGTGAGACTCTTAACACTCGCAATGAGTCCTTCTATGACGGGGTCTTTTGCTGATTTTACTTTTTGTGTGTGATTTATTGTGCCTGGTCCAGTTGGAGGACCTCTCTCCATTATTCTATCGGCTATACGCGCTAAATGAGATAATGAGGTTTCAGGATCTTGTGCATCCAAACAGTGTTGGACGTAGCATGGGAGAGCTTGTATCCATCCTTGTTTTAGGACTGCTTCACCCACTGTGTTATCACCCATTAACACTTGGAGGTGACGCAAAAACTGTGACAGCGACCGATCACCTAGTGTTTCACCTTGAAAAAGTCTTTGGATTCTTTGACTATCTGATAATGATAAACGGTTCATTATCTCTCGTCCTAAGATGGCGTATGGTTGTGGTGATGGTGGATCTAAAATCAAGTCACGGACTTCTTTGGCGACTGAAGGAGGAAGGATAGAACACAAGTCTCTATAGCGAATCCCTTCAGGTTTGATATTGTGTCTCGTGAAATAATGCTCTAGTTGAGCAAACCACAACTCAGGATCACTACGATCAAATTCTGGAAGTCGGGATTTCGTAGTCATAACAGTGTCTATCTCCACTGGTGACAAATCCTCCAGATTATGGGTTTCTATTGAGTCTGACATGAGGTATGTGACAAATATAGCAATAAAGTTAGCACGAAAAATGGTCACTATAACACGAATAACTTGAGATAATACGGAATAAACTAGTTATATACTCAACTTAGTTTACGGATAATCAGGTCTACTTTTACGATTAAGTAAAAAAAAATTAATAACAGAAATGAGGTTAAATTTGTGTTCAAAAAGGGCTCGCCACTTTCGTGCCTATAGGTAACCCTCGTGCTATTGATAGAAGAAACCAGAGAAGTAGTGAATAGGTCTTTATTTCGATCTTCGCGCAGTCACAGTGGAGCGTGGGATTATATGTTCAGACAAACAAAGGCTCTCAACATTCAATATAAGATAATAGGGAATATAACGCTTACAAAAGGTAAGGAAGTGAATGAATACTTGAACAATACTGTTTTAGCATATGCTTGGTTGTTTGGGGTCAACTCCTAACCAACCAACCTGAGCTGTTACAATTGTACCAGATATGGTTTGTCGTAATAATTCACATACTTCTGATGAAATTTCTTACAATTCTGAGAATAAAATGTTGAATGAGTCGAATCATGATCAAAAACCAGATTCACTTTTGGTAGATGTTGATTTTCCTAATGATCCATTATTCTCTAATGAAACTCTTAATGAATTCGAGGGAAATATTTCAGAAAAATCGAATTCTGATATCATATTAAATATCATTTACCCTCACAATGAATTTATCTCCAGTGATATTCCTAATGAATGTGACAAGTATGTTCCTAATTAGTCGAATTCTAGTCACATTTCTGATGTTATTGTATCAGATATTGAGTATTCTTATGAATAATGTTTGTGGAGTAGAATCCCTAGTCAGTGGTATGATGAGTGAGAGGGAATAGCAAGTTTTCCTGAAGCAATCAGAGAACCAGTTTGCCCAGATACGGAGTTTGCACAGGCAGAAAATCCAAATGAAGTCCAAGATTATCCTAGTGAATATGACGCAGATGAATGTTTTCCATCCGATTGTTTCGCAGGTAAATCAAGTTTAGATGAATCACATGCGTTAATTACATATATCAATGCATATCTATCTGTGTATTCTAATATGAATAACAAAAAGAATATGCATCATAATTTTTATTCAAGTGAAAGTCATATGATGGGATACCTCAAATTATATATCAGTGTTTATCCCCAAATACTCACAAACATTAATCGATGCGTGAGATTTGAGAAGATAATGCAAATTGGGAACGTCATATTGGTTTTAACATTGCGACATAAGGACCCAACATTATTTCGTGGAGGAGGATAGTGTTGGAAAGTCTATGGTGCAAGTCACAAATATCATTGGTTTCACTATACAACTGACATGATGATTGTATACAATTCCAGAACCCAGGTGAGTCTGTTCCAATTTCGGTTGTTAATTCTAATACTAATGAGTGCATTCTAGATAATACAGAGTCTGCATCCAATACACTGTCGGACAGATGTAAGATGTAAGAAGAAGACGAACAATCGATTACAGACAATTGCACTCCAATTTGAGCTGTGGAGGATGTGGTGTTTGCATGAACCAGTGATTCCCCTGTATTGATGACTGTTTTAATTTTGAATTCCAAATACAGTATATTCGTTCGTGCTCATCTAATACTTCTTGATTAAATTGCGTTATTCCTGGGATTACTAGTCTATACTACAATTCAAATACTTCTGATTATCATAAGTATACACAACCTTAGTGAGAACAAAGCTTGAGAACCGCGTCCAAGCTGAAAGCCCCTGTTTAAATGTTGACTCCGATATCCTAGAAGAAGTACAGAGGGCAGCTAATCTTGCATTTCCAGAACTTCGTGGTCTACCATACAATGAGCGACTTGAAAAGCGTGACCTATTTACTCTGTCTATCGCAAACTAAGGGGAGACCTAGTTTTGAGAAATGATTTTCGACCTAACTTATTCTTCCTTTTTCTTCCCACTAGATAGGGACATCTCAGAGGACATAGCAGTCGAGTAGAAAGGCCAGGAACGAAAAAAATACCTGTGGCATGTAAATTTTCACACCACGTTGTCAATACTTCGAACCTGCTGCCCGAAGCAGTGGTGTCCGCACCTTCAATTGACTTGTAGTGACCTACTGCTCATGAAGAGAAACGCGATTGGTGTAATGAAAACAATTATTATTACAACCGATTGTACCAGTGATTGTTTTTACTGTACTCGTTTTGTTTAACTGTATCAAAAACATTTTTCGTTCCCTTGTTCATCTTGTTCATTCGAACTCTCTTCCGCTGTGAAATGTCGCCGGTACTCTTTGGCATGTCTTGGTATTCTTTCGATACCACGAGATTGCCAATAAATATATCTTATCTGGACCAATAACAGCCTTTTTGTTTTCGGCCTATCCAGGGATCCAAGTCGTCGTCTGGCGCATAATCTTATTGTAATGGTGGTCATAGTCAATCGCGACTCGACGCCATCTACAGACTCATTCCATAGAAGCCTGGACACTCACAAAAGCATACTAGAGGAGGGACAACATAGCTCGTGGGTCTTTTGTTCTTACCACACAGATGTGAATCTAAATATAATTAATTTATGCAATCAACCGATCAAATATAATTCCTGGAAGCAGGTGAGTCTGTTCCACCTTCTTTCGCTGGTTGTAATGTCAGTAATTTTTGAGGATTATGCAGTCTTTTGTTGAGTCAGATTTGGACAAACATTTGGTGAACCTACGAATAAAACGCACAATATATTTCAAAAATGCAGATCAGGATTTAAGCTGAAACGATTGTAGTGTTTTCGCTTATTAATAGTCAATTTATACACCATTGTACGTTCAAATTCTGTTGAAATTACAATACACTCGGAAATGCACTCGGAATTTCTTCTGATTCAAACACTGGTCCATAATCAACCACTAGAGCATTAATTAGGCTGTCCTGGAGACTGGTATTTACCATACTGAACTTGACCAAGTCCAATTATCCTAAATACATATGACCCAAATTAATTTAATATCCTGCTTGTACACTGTTGGCTTAACCAGCATTTGGGGTGAATTCAAGAGTGTTGAACTGAATGAGTTTATTCCAAACGCTCTCCAGAGAAACAATACTTCCGCCACTCCTACTTGGGAGCTAGATTGTATACTAGATTTCACTCCAACGCGAGGTCATTTCAGAAATAACCAGAGATTTTCGAAGGTCAAGTTGGCATATCTCATGACAAGTGTGGTATTTACATGTTGTGATAACATTTCCCAAAACCTACAGTAAGGAAAATAATGTGGAATGGTACTAAGTTCATATTCAGTGTAAAATCATTTTTGAAGGTTTTGTGTATGAAAATCCCTCCATGCATACATTTGCAACTTGTTTTTAATGGTTTCTTTAATTGTACATTTTTTGTTAGTCTTTTTGATGCCATTGGAGATTGTAATGTTTCATTTCATAATGGTTTTCTCATTTCCTCTTTTGCTTTCACTGAGTTTCTATGTTTCTTTCTGAACTTTATCTATGTTGCTTTAATTGATATTTAATCTTAGTGGCAGCCATACTGATTGTTCCCTCTTTGATTGTGTTGCTTGATTTGACTGGGATCGTGCATTTCGGTTGTGAATTGAAGTACTTTCCCAGAATTGGAAACACTTTGTGTTATAAAACAACAAACTACTATCTTGATCTATCCAGCAAGGATAGAATTACACCTATTTTCGGTGCATTCGGTAATTTTATATTTCTTATCAATTTGTCTATTTACTGTAATTTAGACCGATTATTGTGGGAAAAATTATCGGTTGAATAACTGAGTGGTAATATTTGTTTAGGTAAAATTGTACCTTTGTATATATGATGAAATTTAGAGCCGTTGCTACCCCAGCCACCTTGCTCTGACTTCGATTGGGACACACATGTCTCTTCCCTTACCAGACAGATATTCTTCAACCAAACCTAGTTTGGATCTTATATTCAGGTCTAAAATTTCAAACTTTTTGGCTAGCCAATTATATCTAGTTGTTGATCGCTATGTCGCTAAAGCGATTTTTTCAGTCACAAATATTGGTAACCAAACCAAGGTACATTGCAGCATCAAAGAAGAATGAGAAAACTTTTGAAGAAATGGGACTAGGAATATGCATCTGGATTTCGGATCGGGCGTTAGGGTTAGAGTTTTCATAGAGAGCTAGCATCGACAATAATTCAAGAATTCTAAAATAGTATCTCAATGCCAATTCTCAGTATGGTGAGATATTTATTTATTTTCGACGTCAACTGGTAGAATTCCCCCTAGAGCTTTTACAGTTTTACTGCTGGATCATGTACTTAAAAAAGAGTAGGGTTGCACGAGGGGCGAGGAATCCCATTCCGTAAAATCTTGTTAAAAAGACCATAACCAGAAAAATAATTTAGTCCATTTAAATGCTGCCCTGGGAGTTGAAGAGTTTTCGCTTAGAAGAATTATAACTCCTCATAGCGAAAGTCCAGATAAGTCGGAAGTCACGAGTTCGATGCCCCTCCTAACAATCAGAGCAACAATTAGTACAGGGACATAGAATATCCGGATAATGTGGGAGACTGGGAGGGCCAGTCAAATAGCTACGGAAATGAGATATATTTTGGCGCCTTCAGAATAAGTGTAATCCATTAGTCACAAGTTATACAGAAAAGATCAGCCTTTGGTGATGTGTTGCTATATTCTGGCCATGAAGAAAATGCTTTACACACAGGGGGAGATGCATGTTGGTGTCCGGTGAAGTTCGACAACTTTTAGTAGGATGAGGATCTCGTGGGTCCAGAATCATCAAAGCATCCTTCAAACACAAAGAGGGAAGGGATCATAATGAATGTTAACCAGTGATATGCACCCATCAGTGGTGACAATGAATGTCGGTTTTACGAAAGGCTTCAGTCAATCGTAGAGAAGTACGCAGGAAAAATCTGATGATCCTTATGGGACATCTGAATGTCAAGGTCGGAATAAACCACACCAGGTATGAAAGTATCATGGGACGACGTAGACTGGGAGGATGGAACGAGAATTTTGAGAGATTTACAAATGTACATACATTCAAAAAAATGGTTATGGATGTCACGATGTTCCCCCACAAACGCATATATAAAGCTGCACGGGTTATACCAAGCCACACCATAGAAAGTCAGACAGATCATATCTTCATCGTTGTCAGAGATTTGTGTTCATACCAGGCCAGTGAGACCGTTCTTCTATAAGTTGGATGGATACATGAACAGCTGGATGAGTACGTTTGTGCAACGTACTGAAGACGTTATATCGATAATATTTCGGCACAATTGGGCGATCACTACCTGTAGATGAGTCACACAGTAAAGTTTTCTTACCTGTTTCCATCTGTCCAATGCGCAGTTTAAGGGTTTTCAAGGGTAACTCGTACTGAAGAGAAGTATCTTCTTTTTGAAACTGTGTGAGTTTGAGGTCGATTCCTTAGAAACCGTTCAAGGATGTTATGCGAGACAAGGCGTCCGCGACTACATTGTTTGCTCCAGAAATGTGTTGTATAACTGAAGTAAACTGTGAAATGTAGTCCAGTTGTCGAGACTCTCGAGGTTAGTACTTGTGTGAAGATGAGCTTAATAAGAAAGTACGAGGTTTTTGGTCAGTGAAAAGGGCAAGTTCTCAGCCTTCGATAGAGTGCTGAAAATGTCATACAGCACAATACACAGCTAGGAGTTGCCTACCGAAAGGGCTGTACCTTAATTCGGTGTCTAGCAACCTTCCTGAGAAAAGTGCTTAAGGTTGCCAGGAGTGGTTGACCAATTATTATAAGACTCCTCCGATTGCTGAGTCGGATGCGTCTGCTGCGATACTAATTGGGGCTTGAGTGTCCTGATATACCAGCATGGTTGTCTTTGCGATAAGTTCTTAACTATGGAGAATGCTTTTCGAGCGGTGTGGTCCAGACTATTGGATTTCGCATTTCCACGAAGTTTGTCGATTAGAGGTTTTCATAAGGGATGCGCATTTTGGTATGAACGGTCTATGGAAACTTACAAGACCGTTAAATGTGCGCAATCGCTTAATCGTGGTCGGTTCTGGGTAATCCAGGATGGCCGCCACTTTGCTTCTCAGAGGTCGGATGCTTCGCGCATCAATAGCGTTTCCTAGGAAATCTAAGGAGTTGGTTCCGATTCGGCATTTCTGAATGTTTACCTCAATGTCATGCTTTTGTAGTCGTTCGAACACAACGTCCAGATGCTGGAGATGAGATACTCTGTCCGGACTTGCAATCAAGTAGTCGTCAACATACTCAGTACGAAATTGAGACCTCGAAAAACGTCACCTATGAACTTTTGGAAAGTCTGGGCAGTATTTCTTAGGCCGAAAGGCATTCGTAAAAATTCGTAGAGTCCGAAGGGAGTGATGGTAGGGGTTTTTGGAATATCGTCAGTAATCATAGGGATCTGGTTATAGGCTTTAACCAAGTCGTTTTTTGAAAAGACAGTCGTACCTTTCAAGGTAGTTGTCAAATCGTGAATGTGAGGCAACGGGTAACGATCGGGAATGGATTTTGCATTCAAAAGCCAATAATCACCAGTTGGACGCCAATCGTTGCTGTCCTCTTTAGGGGCCATGTGCAAGGGAGATGAACATGGGCTATTTGATGGTCGAATGATTCCTAACTCTATCACATGGTCGAATTCGTTTTTAGCCAACCTCGGCTTTTCGGGAGCTAGTCAGCGTGCTTTCGAGAATGTAGGTGGTCCTGTAATCGTAATGTAATGCGTAACATTGCTGGTAACACACGGCAATTTCGGTTGCGGTGGGTGTATCTCAAAGTACTTATCGAGTAATGGATGATAGGAGGGGTCTATTGTGTGCCTAATTGTGACTGGGGGTAATTTGCAACCGGAAAAAGAGGTTACACAAAAAGATAGCTTGGTGTTTCTGTTTACTAGCCTCAGTTCGCGCGTATTGATGAGTAGATTGTAGTGTTGTAGGAGGTCTATACCAATGATTGGCATACAAACATCTGCAACAACGAAGATCCAGTGAATGGGTTTGCGTAAACCCACGTTCAGATAAACGTACCCTTTATCATATGTGGCAATTGGATTTCTGTTTGCCGCCTGTAAGTTTAAAGGAGATTCGTGAAGCCAGTCGTTAGAGTTTTCAGGAAGAACGCTAACTTCTGCTCCAGTATCGACGAGGTAGCGAACTTTAGTGGTCACATCTGTGACGTATAACAGACGGCTGTGTTCGCCGGCTACGGTTGCCGTTAACTCGTGCCGGCTGGGAAGTTTTCTGAATTGTTGTAGGTGTCAGCCGACTTCGGGTTAGGACAATTTCAGGGCTTCCTGAAATCTCTGGAAGACTTTCCATACTAGTGATGATACCAGCAGCAGTAGGGGTTATCAGTCTCTCGTGGTCTGGAGACAGATCGCTTACGTGAATTGCTTCTTCGCGGGGTATGTGAACGTTTACGGTCATTACGAAATCTAAGGTAGCGTATGAGTGTATGACATTGTTTGTAATGTCATTCTTTGTCTCTGACTGAAAAATCCTCGTCATTAGAAGACTTCGTGATTTCCAGGCAGATGCAGCCAGCTCGTCTTCGTAGTTGTTTTGGAGGGAGACAAGTACCGCATGCATCTGTTGAGGAAGTTTAGACAAGAAAAGTTGTTTGAATAGGCAATCATCGAAAGTTTTTTGACTGATAACCTCTCTCATCCTTATCAACATGTCTGTCTCAGAACCATGTTGCGGGTCCATATTATTAAGGAATTGATCTAGGTTTTGTCGGTCGCTTAGATCTCCGCGTTTCAGAATCGACCGTTTTAGGGTTTCGTAATGCTCCGAAACTTCACTAGTAAAGATACTAGATGTGACGTACTTGTTGAATTCGCGCATTGGTGTCTTGTCTACTGCGAGGGATTGTGAGCGTGAATTAGTCATTCCGTGCCCATAGAAATCTGCCTCTGCGCAGCAGAACCAAGCTTCGATACTGTCGGGCCAAAAGGGCATTAGTTGAAACGAAGGTGGGGACATAGTCTTTAACTTAAGTACTTTGGATGTCTGTTTCTTCATGGTGAACTGTCAAGTAGGAGAATGAATGAGGAAAAAAATATCATAATATACAAAAGTTAAAATAAAGCAATGATCTTTATGGGAACTGTGAACAAGATTCAAGAAAGGAAGAACAAGAAGACAGCAATTAACAACAGTCGAACACATTCAGAGAAAGTCAAGGCGCAAGCAGAATACACAGAAGCAAATAAGGAAGTGAATAAAAGCTTTAAATCTGACTAGCAGAAATACATGAGAAAAATAGCAAATACGGCGGAAAAAGCTGCAAGGGATGGGAATATGAAACAACTATATGATACGACGAAGAAACTTGCAGGGAGATATAGTAAACCGGAGAGACCAGTCAAAGACAAAGCAGCACACACAGACCTTCCTATAGATGTCGCTCCACCAACGATCGAAGAAGTCAAGATGGCCATCAAACAAATCAAGAGCGGGAAAGCGGCAGGACCTGACAATATACCAGCTGAAGCACTGGAGTCAGACACTGAAGTAACAGCAAACATGCTTCACCTTCTATGCAAGAAGATTTGGGAAGGAGAATGTTATGTCTCGTAGGTTGAACGCTTTATTCGGATCCTAGCTATTCGGATAACCCCAGGCTAGCACTACTCAGCGACTTGAAAGACCAGAGAGAAGACACGAGTATCAGAGAAGCACTTTACTACAAGGTTCAATTATGTACAGAAAAAACAGGGGTTTTATAGTAACTAAAAGACCTTGAGATCCCATAGTAACAGTATGTAACAGCCAATCAGGACCTTGTTATTTTAGTAGCATAGCTTCTAACTAACCGCTGATTGGTTGGGCTCTTTATGAGCCTCTCTGGAGGCTCTGATAGAGTTTATTGTAAGCCGACCTAACACCTCCCTTTTTTTTGAAGATTCGAAGATTAGATTCTGATTTTTAAAAAAATTATCTGTAGGTTGAAGTTCTCCAACATTTCCTCCCCCACGAAATAATGTTGGATCTTCATATCTCCAATTTACAATTAATATGACTTTATTTAGAACACATTTCTCGTATTGAATGCAGAATCCACTAGAAATGAATAGATGATGATGAACGATATTTGATTTTAGGTCATCGGAATTTGGCTTTTCTGAAACATCTCCATCAAATTCATTAAGATTTTCACTGGAGGATATTTGATAGCTAGGGGAATCATCATCTAATGAAATTGCCTTAGGTTTTTGATCAGCATTTGATTCAACCGACTTAGTTTCCTCATCTTCATAAGAATTTTCATCAAAATCATGTGCACCATTCCAGCTTTCTTGGCCGATATCATGTAACCCGTAGTTTAATTCTGACTGAAGTTTGTCTTCAGAAATCGGCGGATTGAGTGGTGCTTCATTAGACTCTGGGCTCGAGGGCTTTGTCTACGGAACCTTGTTTTTCTTTGACATCTGATACTGTCACAGTTTCATGTGCATTTAGCAAGATATTGTCTTGCTCTGAACCGGCCAACCTACCCATTTTGCCTTTTCCATCAGATGTGAAGGGAAATGAACCCTCAACTGGGCGTTCTTCTGGGACGGCCATTTTAGCACCATTATTGAAAACTTGTCCAAGACTGTTTCAAATAGTTGCTGCTGGAAGGCTAGCATCTGTTGTTGCCGGTGCTCTAAGATTATCAGCGCCTGTTCTAAAGAAATCGTCATTTTTTTCTGCTGATAATGATAATAACTCCGAAAATTCACCGGCAATTATTACAGCTTGTTTGATTACCAAATCACGTCTCGGTTGCTGTATTTCTTTTTGCCAGAATCCTCGACGACAATTGTTGTATTTTTTTGTGTACCAAAAACCCCGACAACAATTGTTTTTTTTTTGCCGAAATCCCCGTCGCCACTGTTATGTCTCGTAGGTTGAACGCTTTATTCGGATCCTAGCTATTCGGATAACCCCAGGCTAGCACTACTCAGCGACTTGAAAGACCAGAGAGAAGACACGATTATCAGAGAAGCACTTTACTGCAAGGTTCAATTATGTACAGAAAAAACAGGGGTTTTATAGTAACTAAAAGACCTTGAGATCCCATAGTAACAGTATGTAACAGCCAATCAGGACCTTGTTATTTTAGTAGCATAGCTTCTAACTAATCGCTGATTGGCTGGGCTCTTTATGAGCCTCTCTGGAGGCTCTGATAGAGTTTATTGTAAGCCGACCTAACAGAGAACAAGTGTCGATGGACTAGGAAGAAGGACACTTCATCAAGATACCAAAGAAAGGAGATCTGAGCAAATTTGAGAATTACGGAGACATCACATTGTTGTCAGTACCAGGAAGAGTTTTCAATAGAGTGTTACTGAACCGGATGAAAAACGCAGTAGACGCAAGACTTCCAGATCAACAGGCTGGATTCTGTGAGGGTTGATCGTGCACAGATCGAATTGCGACACTACGGATCATCGTGGAACAATCAGTTGAGTAAAATTCGTCACTATACATCAACTCCATTGATTGTGAGAAGATAACTCACAGTATGAGCCGGAGAACATTGTGGAAAATTCTTCGATACTATAGAGTTCCTGAGAAGATTGTCAATATGATCGAGAACTCATGCGATGGACTACAGTGCAAAGTCGTGAATGGAAGAAATCTGACAGATGCATTTCCAGTAAGGACCAGAGTCAGACAAGACTGTCTACTCTCTCCTTCCTTCTTTCTTCTGGTGAGTGACTGGATTCTGAAGACTTCGACATCTGAGGCGAAGCACGGAATACAATGGACATCTCAGAACCAATTAAACAATTTGGACTTCGCAGATGACTCAGCCCTCCTATCTCATACACATGAACAAATACAGACGAAGACAGCAAATGTAACAGTAGCTTCTGCATCATTAGGCTTCAACATACATAAAGGAAAAAGCAAGATTCTCAAATACAATACGGAGAACACCAACCCAATCACACTTGATGGCAAGAATCTGGAAGAGGTGGGAACATCCATGTGCCTGCGAAGCATCGTTGATAAACAAAGAGGATCGGATGCAGATGTAAAGGCGAGGATTGGCAAAGCAAGGGAAGCATTTTTACAATTGAAGAACATATGGAACTCAAAGCGACTGTCAACTAACTTCAAAGTGAGAATCTTCAATACAAACGTCAAGACAGTCCTGCTATACGGAGCTGAAACGTGGAGAACTACCACAATTATCGTCAAGAAGGTACAAGTATTTATAAACAGTTGTTTACGCAAAATACTCGACATTCATTGGCCAGACACTATCAGCAACAGTGTTTTATGGGAGAGGACAAACCAGCTTCCAGCTGAAGAGGAAATTAGAAAAAAACTTTGGAAGACCAAGTCTTGGACGTAATCTAGTTAATGTCTTACCTAAGCGCTCGAGAAATAGTGCAATTCAAGGCGGGCAAAACTAAATGAGCACAAACGAACGTATCGTATTCGGAATTAGTAATTAGCAGGCAATCAAGTACAAAGGAATTATCAGTTATCACAAATACCACAACCACCACAGTTTAAACAGGAATCTAGTTTTCTATAATCGATTGTGTTTCTTCTCTTTAGGTACATCTTGTGTCTATCCGAGTGCTTATTAGATGTAGTCTCTGTATAATCTATAATGTACTCACTGGTATTCGAAATAACGACCGAAGTTAGAACGGACTGACATAGGTCCTTGCTGTGACTGGCTTGCATATGAGCCATAGATTGATCGACCATCTTTAGCAGACCTCTTGTCAGTTGTGGAGTATAAGTTCTTGGACGATCTTTTTGTCTAGACAATTTTATCTGTGTTTCTTTTGCGATCTGGCAATTCAGAACTGAGATGCTTTATCTATTCTTTCTTCTGTCTTTGAATTTTGGAGCAGTTATAGAATTGACGTTTTTTTCAAGGTCTTGACGTTTCTTGCTCAGGCATCAGAACGAGAGAGCTTCGGAGTTGTGTGTAATTCTTCGCACTTCGTTTCCGTAGTTAACAAGTTATCAAGCATTTCACTAGGACCCTCTTCGGTGGTCAATAAAGAAAACTGTCCTTGAGGCGCTTTTAAATTTTCTAAACCCAAGATAGACTGTCCACGATCGATGATGAGGAATACACAGTTTATAATTAATGATCTATCATCTCTAATAAGCAAATTACAACGTCAAAAAATAGGACGTTCATGACCAGAAATACTGGAAATAGAAACGTCGGTAGGTTTAATTATAGCATCGGGATTTTCTGACTCAGACATTCCAACTGAAATGATGGATTTGGTACTTTCATTGTCAACAATAAAATCGTGACAAGCACCACTAAGCAAATATATTTGCTTCTGAATATAAAGTAAAATACTCGAAGTAGTAAATAAAGATAACATGTGATTATTAGAATTACCGAAAATAGTGGGATCAGAATTACCAGGTTTAGTATTACTTGCAACGAAATTAACAGTAGTCTTACAAACCGACTGAATTTGTCCCATTTCACCACACTCAAGGCATTTAGCATAGAGAAAGACACATGAACTACGTAAGTGAAACTCATCACAGGATAAGCATTTACCAAGCATGTGCTCACCTCTGAAACCTGGTATGATATTCTTCAATGTTTTCGTAAGAATGACTCTTGTTTCTCACCTCATCTGATTGAATTGGATGTCAAAATATTAAGTAAACAATTAGCACGATAAGAAAAACGAGAAATAAAACGGGAATAGTACTGAACAGCACTCATTAGTGAACGCAGTTCTGTAAGATCTTTCGGAGACGGTACACTTTTTAGTGAAGCCAGTCGGTTTATATCTGGTTTGAAACCATTACTGTCAATTAGGTATCCAAGATATCCAAAACCAGATGCACCGTAATATTCTTCCCGATTAAACGACGCAATAAAGAAATAATTCCCTGATCATGAGATATTTTATCAAAACCGTGAATAATAAGTTCATCTTGATAAACTTGAACACCTCATTATCCACCACTTCTTGAAATTTGATTAGAGAACAACTCAAACCAAATGGAAGAAATTTTCATCTAAATAGACCAAAAGAAATGTTGAATGTTGTCAAAATAGATGGAGATTGATGTAAGCGGATTTTAGGATAAGCATCTTTTAAGTCAACTTCCAAGAACACTTTAGAATAGTGAGGTCGACTTGGAATATCTTCAGCCTCCACTGTCGTGCATATTTGCTTCAACAAACGAGAGTTCAGTGTGAATCTTTAGTTACCACATATTCTAGGGGTCTTGCAGTCCGACTTCAGTAGCGTAACAAAAGGAGTTTTAATGGCCTGGAATCTGGCTCCAAGTAGATCGTATGAATGTTATTGAGATATACATATTATCGACTTAAATCGCGTTAGTGAATGACAGAATTAAATACGAGAACGGATTTCGAATACATATATTTTTTACATTCGCTGATCTGGACAGGCGAACAGAGGGACGAAGCGAAGTGAAATGACGCGCGGTGGAGGAGTGTGAGCCAACTCCATTTAATCAAGCGTTAATATTTATAGCCTGAAAAAAAGGTTACAGACATATGATGAATAGGATAAGAAGTGTACGCGCGTACGCTCATATAAAATTAGTCAAGATTAATAAGCGACTAATTAAAAAAGTCAAAATATGACTCAAGAAGAATGGATAAATTGGCCTGTCTAGAAGCCAGAATAAGGTATATGGGCTTAACATAGCAGCCGACACTATAGAGTACCCTATGCTGAAGACTGAATCGGTTCAATTATACCTTTCGCACACAAATCCTTCAGTGTCTTGTGTACAGCTTCTCGAAGACCATAAGGAATTATTTATCTTTTTAGAAAGAACGGATTATCCTGTACTTGAAGTTATATGGGCTGAATTTTCATACCTTCACTGCACTTAGCGTGCGCAGCTATCAAATCTTTAAGTGGAGCTTCAGAATCTTCCCTAGCAATTAATAAAGACGATTCCACTTTAAGCCTTTTCAAATTGTTCAAAACCAGTACTGGTGGTCCTGTTTCACCGACTGAAAACTCACAAAGCATATATAGAGAAATATCATCTTTAATTAGTAATTCGCAGCATCGACGTATGGGCAGTTTGTATCCAGTAATCCCCAACACTGAGACTTCAGTGAGTCATACTATAACATTAGGATTTAAAGATTTCAAGTTCTCAAATGAAATGATGGACTCCATGCTGTCTGTGCCAACAATAAAGTCATGGAATGAACCAGAGGAGGTATGTATTCGCTTCTGAATATGGACATTACCTTTCCAAATCGTGTATAAAGATAAGTGATCATCAGAAACATCCAACTTGACAAAACCCGAACTACATGGTTTATAATCACTAGTGGCAAACGAACAGTAGCTCTACAGATGAATTTGATGTGTCCCATTTTACCACACTTAAAACATATGGCACGACGAAAGGTACATAGATTACGTAAGTGAAACTCACTACAAAATAAGCACTTGTAGATGGCGTGGAGTCTTGATTGACTATGATCACCATTACAATGAGATTACACGCCCAAAAACGACTTGGTCCCTTTGATAACTCGCAAACCAGAAGATTGTAACTGGTCCAGATAGAGTATATTTATTGGCAATCTCGTAGTATCGAATGAATACCGAGACGCGCCAAAGATTACAGGCAATAAGAGCAGAGCGTAAGAAAGTTCGAACCGACAAGATGGAGAGCGGAACGAGAAGTGACTTTGATACAGTTAAACAATAACGAGTACGGTAAAACAATCACTGGTACAATTAGTCATAATAATAATTGTTTCCATTATATCAATCGTGTTCTCCTCAAAAAAAGCAGGTCACTACACACTTAACGAATCTGTGCTCACCTTTGTAACCTACTTTGCAACTTCTTTCGAATTTTTTTTCCATATTTTCACGAGGATAACAATAATTATTAAACAAACGAGAACTTGAACAACTCAGAGAGTGTAGTTCATTACGACATATAAGCAAAGTAATAGAAATTTTCACTGGATGGAAATCAAGATCATTCAATGCCTCATAGTTAATACCATCTCTTTCAATTTCTTCAAATGAACCTTTGGGCTTTTGAATTATTTCTATTTCTAAATTCAGAATATTTATCCCAGAAATTAACCGATCACTCAGCTACATATGAAGTCGGTCACTAACATTATACTTGGAGGCTTGTTTCAGCAGTTAAAGGATAAATCCTCTAACCTTTTGGTCGTCCCGATGGATCACTTTATGAAATTTTGCTCGTTCATGACATTCGAAATTAGTGTACTTTACATGATTTAGTAGTAGTTCTTTGAGCGTTGCATAGGAAAATGAAATGGGCCTATCTGGGAATGCCAAAATCTTTAGTAAGCTGTAGGCATCCTTTCTGTTGAATGTGAGGAAATGAACCACAATTTTATCATCTTTAACATTGTTCCTGGTCATACTCCAGAGGGAAATCAAGTGTAAAAGAATCATTCATTTATACAAATAACATAGTAACAAAATATGTCGATGAGAAATACAGCAAAACATTGACGAACAATGATTCTGTAAAACTGAGAAATAAGATTTTTAAAGGTAAGTGTGATTACTGTATGAAATTTAATCGAGTAAGATGTACTAACATTACGTTATTTTTGACAGGCTCAGCTATACAAATAACGGGAAAACAGAAATCAATTAAATTCAATATACTGGATAAAAACATAGAGTATATCTAAACATGGCCATGCGTATATAGACTCTAACAGGGAAGTCCTACTCACTGCCTTCTCATGGCATTATTGTTGTTTACGAAATTGAGAGGACGAAAAGTGAATGTCAGGCGCTTTAACCAGGTTGGTGAACACAGAAAGTCCACCTAGGTTAGTTGAAAAACCCTCATTTCAAACTAATAGTGCACATGGGCTGGCTCCAGTATCCTGAGGGAAAAAATGGCGTATGAATCAATCGTTGGTCACCAGCTACCATGGGACTTCATCTCCTCATGATGCTCCACTGCGTTGTGGATCAGACCTTCAGGTTAAAGGCTCCGGGTGTGGTCCCCTAAGAAAACCACCTGCTCCGGTTCTGGCACCCGGGGAGTATTTCAGCCTTAACACAAATCAAGTGACTTGTGTGGCGCATATGTATCTGGTGCCCCTTTGTATCAATATTTATGTGTTTAGATAAATAAATAAAACTATGTATTTTGAAAAGTGACCATTATTGCTTCCAAACTAAACCAGTTTGTAATGAGAAATAACAGTTTAGGTCAGTTTAGATACGCTCTGTCGCTCAGTTGAAACCAAAACAAAGTAATTGGGTAAATGACGGTCCTAAATTTCATCATAAATGTACATTGCTACCTAAACAAATATTACCACCCAGTTATTCAACCAATAATTATTTTATATAGTTGAAATCATGAGTCTTTTGAAGCTAGACTACCATGGAAAACCTCGAAGCACTAGACGGCCGTTCTGTCCTATTGTAGGACACCTCAGCAGTGCGCATCCATGATCCCGCACTCGCGAGATTCGAACCCAGGACCTACCAGTCTCGCGCACGATCACTTAACCACTAGACCACTGAGCCGGCCGTCATCCAATGGTGTTAATGTCTAGCTTCAACCGATCCACGAAATTGAGCAACCATTCAGCAATATCTTCAGTTAGTTGATATCTCACAACAGACCTGGTTGAACTCCACTGGTTACTGCTTCTCACTAGAACTCCGGCGAGTCCACCAAGGGGAGTTGGAAAAGCCTGATTCCAAACCAATGGTGCACATGGGCTCCAGTATCCTGAGGGAACAAATGGCGTACGAATCAATGGTAGGTCACCGTCTACCATGGGACCGCATCTCCTTACGATGCTCCAATGACTTGTGGATAAGATCTTTAGGTCAAGGGCTCCGGGTGTGGCCACTTGAGAAAACCACCTGCTTCTGTCTGGGCACCTGGACAGTATCATAGCCCCCACACAATTAAATGAAATGACAATTTTTTGTGTGGGGCATATGTATCTGGTGCCCTCATGTACCAATATTTATGTGTTTAAATAAATAAATTCACAGTGAAACAGAATGAATAATCACAAAAATTCATGAATAGTTTGATATCATTTATTAAGACTGAAGTAATGATGCAAGATTAAGAAAACGGTTAACCTCTTGCGCTCGTGAAAACATACAACATGTACAGTCTTCTGTTTGTAACAATAGCCGCCGATTCATTATCTGAGTGATTTTGATGAACTGATATTTGGGGACTTTGTTTCTGGGAATGTATCAGCAACAACCCACTGTGGGAGGGAACAAACCAGATTTGAGTGGAGGAAGAAATCAGAAAGAAGAAGTACTGGAATTGGATAGGACACACATTGAGGAAAGCGCACAACTGCGCCACAAGGCAAGCCCTCAATTGGAACCCTTAAGACCAAAGGAAAAGAGGAATACTAAAGAAGACATTACTCCGGGAAATGGAGACAGACATGAGAAGAATGAACAACAATTGGATAGAACTAGAAAGGAAGGCCCAGAACATAGTGTGTTGAAGAATGCTGGTCGGTGGCCTATGCTCCATTGGGAGTGACAGGCATAAGTAAATAAGTAACAGGTTACTTTGACTATGGATCAAAAAGCGACGACATAAAAACTCATCCTAATGGATATAGATTATTCATATGTTCTAACATTTAAAAAGATGTAAATGAATGTCCAAGAGTCTTCATATTGTTCTTAGTTAGAGTTAAGTATTTAAAGGGTTTTCCTTACAAACTGACAACAGCTATAATGAAAAATTGTTATATCGATTGAGTGCGTTCTTGCCCAATTGATATATATGATGCGATGATCCACGCCAATCAGAGAGGAATGAATTATCGATCAGAGCAATGATACATAAAAGCCGTATGAGCAGTCTTGAGTACATATCAATCCTTCTTTCTACCTAGCCCAGCCAGTTAAGTTCAGAACACTAATAACAGCCTCTGTAATATGAATCATTATTCTCAAACATACTGGGTTTATATACCAAACAAACAGACTACATCGCACCATAACATAGAAAATAACATTTATACAAGATTTGGCCAAATGTGGCTGTGAATAGGGGGAACAATAATCAATAGACTGGGGATAACTCAAGGATAGTAAATCGTATAATAATAGTTCATAGATTAAAATAAAGTTTATAATACGAGGAACACGAATGTGGTTACTTCAGTTACTTAACAATTATAGAATAGGAAATATACGTATCATATTGGTCCATAAATAGTTCTCAAAGTTACCATTCATAAATCTCCACGGGATATAACATTATGAATGTTTTAAATAATACATAGAGTTATTTCTACTTATTGTTATACATGATATTTGGATTTCCCATAAAATTCTTGAATATGATTGGTTCATCCCTAAAGTATACTTGTACCGGGTCTTTTTATTCCTCCTAATATTTTCAACTTTCATACAAGAAAACTACATCACTTTAAATGTAAATAAAAAAAGGTTATATTCCGAAGAGAATTATGAATGGTAACTCTTGAGGACTATTTATGGACCAGTGTAATATGTATATTTCCTATTGTATAATTGTTAAGTAGCTAAACTTTTCATATTCGTGTCCCCCTTATCATAAGCTTTATTTTGACCTATAGACTATTATTATACGATTTACCATTCTCGAGTTATCCCTAGTCTATTAATTACTGTTCCCCCCCCCTATTCACAGTCACATTTGGTCAAATCTTGTACAAATGTTATCTTCTATTTTATGGTACGATGTAGTCTGTTTGTTTGGTATATAAACCCAGTATGTTTGAGAATAATAATTCATACTGCAGAGGCTGCTATTGATGTTTTGGACTTAACTGGCTGGGTTAGACAGAAAGTAGGATCGACAAGTGTTCTAGACTGCTCGTACGGGTTTCGTGTATCATTGCTCTGATCGATAATTCACTCTTCTCTGATTGGCGGGAATCGTCACATCATGTATAAACAGAGCACGCAGACACATAATATAACAAAAAAAACCCATAAATAATCTGTTAACCAAAATACTTGTACTATCATTATCATTATAAGTCAATATCAATGTGACTTTGGATATTGAATAGACTATATATTGTTGTTACATTACATACTGATAATTCGAATACAGCTTCATTCTAAGGCTACTGAATATGTTTAACTAAACATTAATCTTATTCCCTATGTATGTATTTTGTTATTACAAGTTACAATGATTAATCTTCAACTGTTTTCCGTAAGGAGATCGAATTGGTTTCCAATAGTAACAAAAGGTAGTTTTACTTAGCTATTTTGTATACTTCTTATGTGAATTCATATATGATAGGTTCGGGAAACAAAATGAAATTTCTCAATAAGATATTTAGAAACCAGGATAAAGCTGAAAAACACTTCTGGATGCTGGCTCAGTGGTCTATCGGTTAAGTGCTCTGGCTCGAAACTGGTAGGTCCTGGGTTCTAATCTCACGAGTGCGGGGTGCGAACTGCTGAGGAGTCCCATAATAGGACGGAACGGCCGTCCAGTGCTTCCAGGTTCTAGATGGTGGTCTAGCTTCAATCGATTCATGATCTCAACTATGAAAAATACTACTCCTAATTCATGCATACACCATGAAGAGATCAAAAAATTTAACGAATTATGTATCAAACTCTAACTGAATGATTGCCTACTCTGTTACTGTTTATAGAAACTTTCAGAGCTTAATAGTTATCAATATATCTTCATTTAATTTTGATGGAGTTTTGTTCTCTGAGCTGGATGGTTTGGTCGTGAAGCTTTCATCGTCTTTCTGAACGACCTCATCATCAGCACAAACTTCGGGTAGAATTCCATCAAAATCATCCACCTGAGCTACAAATCTTCTCTACCATCTTTATATAAGTTTTTTTTACAGAAGTGAACCTCAAAGTAAAGATTTTATTGATATTTTTACTCTTTTACTCGATTGTTCGAGTTCAAGTGAAGAAGTAGTCTGCAGTTATAGAAAGAAACTAAAAAGTCAGTAATAAGCCTACAAGAAGACGTATCATTAAAGTTTAAGATTATTCTTAATGTTACAATCAAACAAATCAATAATAAAACTTTATATTGTTGAGATCATGAATCAGTTGAAGCTAGACCACCATGGAAAACCTGAAAGCACTGGACGGCCGTTTCGTCCTATTGTGGGACTCCCTAGTGGTAGTACGCATCCACGATCCCGCCTCACGAGATTCGAACCCAGGACCTACCAGTCTCGCGCACGATCACTTAACCGATAGACCACTGAGCCGGCCGTCATCGAACGGTGTTAATGTTTAACATCAATCAATTCACGAAATTGAGCAACCATTGACCAATGTCTTCAGTGAGTTGATATCTCCCAACAGACCTGGCTTAACCCCACTGGTTACTGCTTCTCACTAGAACTTCAGGAAATACCTCATGAAGCCAGGCACTAGTGAGCATATGATCATTATCAGAAGGGAGTTTTGTGAAGATTTTAGTAATTTTATATAGTTGAAATCATGAGTCAATTGAAGCTAGACCACCGTGGAAAACCTGGAAGCGAGACTGGTAGGTCCTGGGTTCGAATCT
>NC_031501.1:2301344-2319353 GCF_000237925.1 Schistosoma mansoni | reverse complement strand
GAGAATGGTAGGTACTGGGTTGGAATCTCGCGAGGCGGGATCATGGATGCGCACTACCACTAGGGAGTCCCACAATAGGACGAAACGGCTGTTCAGTGCTTTCAGGTTTCCCACGGTGGTCTAGCTTCAACTGACTCATGATTTCAACTATAAAAAATTACTAAAATCTCTACAAACCCACTACTGATAATAATAAAACTGTTAAGAGCCGTAGATAATTGATCAATTAATTTTTTTCCTAAACCGTGAAAATGCTGGTACTATTTCGACTAATCAGTCTCCGTTAGAAACCTTCAGAAGAATACTAGAAAAGGGTAGATTATGTTTTTATTATTCATCAATGTTAGCATATTATTTCCGGAAGATTCTAAAAACTCAAAGTCGCATAAATACCCATGTTTTCTGTATATAAACTAACCTTCCATAACAAGCTCCTTTCATACATCTCGTCGTTTATTTTCTGTTCTGCGTTTAATAGCAGACGATTTCTGGGTGGGGGGAAGGATATTGAAAGAAGTTAGGATGTTAGTTTCCGAACGTTCAAGTAAGAGAGTTATCAGGAACTATAATAACATTTGAAGCTTTTGGGAATACATCGATGAGGATTTATAAAGCAGGATGAAAATACTACCTAACTATGTCATGTTTTCAATTCATTATTACCTGTTTTCAATCCAAAAATGCAACTCTACACATAGCCGCCTAAGTAAACCAGCATTGTTTTCAGTAAGGGATAAAACTCGATGTGGTGTTTTTATTAAGTGCAACATTCGTTCCGTATAAAATATCACATGCGTTTTATGATAATTTTGTGATGAAATCCATTTTTTCAGTTAAATGTCATATTGACTAACTAATCTATCATTCAGTGTCATTACATTCTCTAGAAAAGTGCGGAGGTACAGATTCTTTTCTGTCTGCCGTCAATTTTTGTCTTAAGTCTTGGATCGTGAAAATCCCAGTTTTTTTCAAGTTTTAAGACTAATTTATCACAGTTATCACACTTATTTAATCAACCATGTTATCAATAGTCCGTTTGTAAATCTACTAACTACGATCTTGTGTAATGTAGGTTCAAATATTTCAAAAAAATATTGATCTAAATAAATGTTATAGATGCATCTTACTAATAAATGCAAAACAAGTATAAAAATATACTTCAGAGTTCCACTCCAGATGGACATCAGTTGGTCGGTATCATTAAGAAGTTATTTTGGTTGATAGCGATAATCCATATACATTATAACAACTGTAGTGAACGACGACATAAATGGGAACAATCAAATATATTCTAATAAAATGTTACAGAATATCTTGGTAAAATCTAGGAACTGAACAGTAATATTTCATCTGAAAAATATCCATCAATTGTCTCAGACTTTGTTGTTCCTTCGTTTCCATATAAATCACTTTCTGTTTTCCTTCTCTTTTCTTCGATTTTCTAAACCTTCTGCTGCCAGGTACTCCACTTTCGATTGGTAATAAATACTAATTATATCTACCGACGTCAGTAACACACATCACACTACTACTGTAGATCAGAACATGAAACACTTTTGTTATTAAGTTAAGAATTTTTAAATGCAGAGTCAGCCATACAAATCAATGATATATATGGGACTATAAACTTATACAATTTACAACATGAAATTCCTTAGTTAGATAATCATTGTAAACGCGGAAGCAATGGATAGGTGTTTCATTCTAGTTCGGGACTATTTAGCAAGATGTATCTATGACCTCACTGAAGATCTAACTCAAAACTCTCATGTTTTGTGAAGAGCGCAGTCTAAGTGCTAAGCGATGGCTTTGAGTCCTGAAGTTTCTGTCTTCGATCGTTGGGGGAATTAACAGATGCGTTCTTCTAGAGAGTCAATATTTAATTTAAGTTTTCTCTGAATAATTCTGTCTCACCATCTTTAAGTCTATTCCGTAAAGATAAACTGATGATAAAACCTATTTTATTGTCAATACTCGTCATAGACTGACTGATCTTACTTGATGCACCATTGGCAGCTAGGGTTAGCTGGATAGTTTTTTCGTCTCAATATGGAGCTCGAACGACCTCATAAAGGACCAAATATGATATTGAGTAACTTTTAAGCTATATTACAGGTTATTTGAAGTAGTGGCTTTCATCATAAGACCTAAGAGTCCTTTCTTCAATTACTATCAAGTTGTCGGTCGGCACAGCTAAAGCGTCTCATACTATGAAGAAACAGTCATTCAGTCTCCCCTAGTTTTCAATAGTGCTTAAACTAAGATTAATTTTTGATGAATACAACCTATACATTTAATCAATCTTCACAAAACCCTATCAAATAAAATCCATTTGCATATTAAATTCTTTCTAACGTTTTTTTCTTTCTTTTGAATCGATGACATTGTCTGAAAAAAACTGAGTTAACTCATATATCATATCCTATCATAAATAATGATATATTTAGCTAAGACAAATAACAGTTTTAAGACATAGTCTTTCAGATTTTACCTCCCACATCATTTGTTTAATTTGCTCGTTTATTATGTAGTAGATATTTCATTCGATTAGACGACATGTTGTATAATACGTCTAGAGGCATTGAAATGATAAAATTCAGATAAAAATCCCCGCTATTCGACATAACATGATAACTACCTCTGCCGGTTGTGTTTGTCGTTCTACTATCCATATATATAAATTTTTTTTTAGACAAATGCAACATTAGGAAAAATCTGATTGGTTGAATCACAAAATTTGATTAATAATCTGATTGGTTAGTTCATAAGATGTCTTCTATTCGACTAGTTTTCGGCCCATCGATTATTGCTAAAAATTAACCAATCAGAATGATTCTACGTAGGTTGCTATACAAACTGCGAATGAATTTACAAAAAAAATTTTTTTTTAATTTTTTTAAAAAAAATATGTTTTACACGTGGCATTGGAATAAACAAACCACATTTTCACATATATAGTATAGTTACTTATTGTTCAAGAAGGTTATCTATACTTATATATCCAGAGTTGGTTTCCTATCTATAACTATGGCTGAATTTCGTAAATGTTTTGATAATTTAGATACTGAAAAACGTGGTGTCATTACAATTGAAGATTTAAAAAATTATATGTTTAAAATGCATTATAAAGAAACATTCTTACATAAATGGATTGAATTATTTGATCCAGAACATACAGGATTTATAACATATGAACAATATTGTAAAACACTTGGTTTAATACCAAGGAAACGTACATTAAGTAAAGATTTTACAGATTCTACATTATCTTCATCATCATCATTGTCTGTTTCATCAAAACAAGATAATATAAATGAAGTATCAATTGGGAGTTTTGATAAACATGTGGATCAGACTAATATTACTACAGTCATTCAACAGTAAGTAGTACTATGTATATTCATAATTTTACTTTACGATTGTTTGTTTAAGAAAAAATAATATGAAAAAGAAGTACAGAGAATTCCAAAGCATTGCTTTAAAGAGTGATATCCTAACTTCCAATATCCAGTGAAAACACAATCATTTGTATTGGAAGATCCCTTCTATACTAAATAAGTGGACTAAATGTCTTAGAAATACCACACCACTTTACTGAATGTTGTGTCTTTGGTGTATCATTTTTGGTTTTCCAAGTTCCAGTAAATGTTATTTTGATTCAGTTAAAGCGGTTTTGTGGAGATTGGTTTAAGTTGTTGGTTGTATTTGTCACAAACTTATCTTAATTGAAATTTCATTGAAATCAGGGAGCACTGAAAATTTGACTGATCATGATATTGGGGCCCCCTTAGTTGTAGTAACTCACTATCTGATCAGGGAGTTAACACAGTATCTTCAAGTTTCTCAGTAAATAATTAACCATTCAAACTATTGGGTCGACTTCTGTTGGTACAATTCCAATTTCTAATAGTTAAGCGTAGGAACTAAAGGTTCTAGTTTCTATTCTTGGCGAGGTCGTCGATAAGAACAGCTGAAGAATCACATACTAAGATATGATCCTGTTTTTATCGATCTTAAATTTTCTGTGTTGTTCTGTGGAGGTCTTACTGCCATTCTAGACGATATGATTAGCACTTATTTTAAGTAGAGACGTGAACTTTCCAGAATAAAGATAATTTAACAGGCGCTAAAATCAGTTTGTTGTGTTGATCACGTTTGCGATTTACACTTCAAGTAGACACTGAAATCGTTTTCCTAGCAAAAAAGCCTGGAATCCTCACAATTCAAATCATTTATCTTTTTAAATCACTAGTAACTAATCTTGAGGGATAATCTCAACGGTCCCACTGGTAAACTGTGACCAGTGGAGTTTAACTGTATCGAGTGTGAAGTAGTTACGAGCCAATTGTACTAGTCGATCCAGGAATATCTGGACTCAGTAGCTAAGTGGATAACTCGATGGTGTTTGGAGCGAACGGTACTGGGTTCGAGTCTCGGAGTAAACATCAAATCTTGGATGGAGGTACATCCAGATGACTTGTCCAGTATTTCGCTGCTAGCCACTATCCATCTCATTATAGTCCTTATGACTGGAGACTATATCTAGGCAATCCGCACAGGATGCTTATGTGCGATAAGAGACTGATGGATGGTAATTCTGAACATCAATGAGAAGATTCAAAAAACTGCTGCAAAAATGGATTAGTTATGCTCCCAGGTTTTCAAGACTACTTTAAACTTAGTTTTCTTTTCGTGTGCTACGAAAAGAAGTATACTTCCACAATGTATGCAAGAAGGAAGTAATGACTGTCCTCACACTTCTAATAGTATTTAAGACTAAACATTGGTAAACTTCCATCAATTCACATGAAAATGTCATCGACTATGACGGTTGATCATTTCGAATTCGAGCTGTTTTCCTCACTATAAATACTGATTGAAAAGCTAACTAAACACATAAACGAATGTATCCATATTTGTGAAGATAATAGGCTTCCAGGTATTTTTTGTTTTAATTCGACTGAAATCAGCAATATCATGAAAGAATAACTTTAGAAACGGAGAAAGGATGAAACAACAACAACTAAGAGACTACAATGGTGCGTTTTGTACCTCTGACTCATTGAACAATGTATATAATCCACATATTCACGAGCATTTATATTTATTAGATCGGAGTCGTTGAGAGATGTATAAACATTAACAACTGAATAATATAAGATTATACAAGTGAGGTATTGTAGGATATTTCAAACAGACACTTTAGATAACCAGACTCAAAAGATTTAAGATAGTAGTTGAAAGAAATCTAGAGGAAACCCTGATCAGCCTAGATTTCATGCTATTTGGTACTTGTCAGAAAGTTTCACCTGTAACCATGATGGAACTGATACTTTTTGGTCGACTCAAACCCCATGTCACCCAGATTTACAATTAGAGTCGTAACTACTGAACCATTTTCTCTTTGACTGAGATTGAAAGATGATAAAATTTGCGAAGACAATTTAACAAATAATTGAAGTGGGTTTTTTGTGGAGATTTTTAGTAATTTTTTTCTATATATATATTGAAATCATGAGTCAATTGAAGCTAGACCACTATGGAAAACTTGGAAATACTGGACGTCCATTTCGTCCTATTGTGGGACTCCTCAGCAGTGCTCATCCACGATCCCGCCTCACGAGATTCGAACCCAGGGTCCACCAGTCTCGCGCACGATCACTTAACCACTAGACCACTGAGCTGGCCGTCATCCAACAGTGTTAATGTCTAACTTCAACCAATCCAGGTTTTCCTTGGTGGTCTAGCTTCAACTGACTCATGCTTTCAACTATGAAAATGGTGGACTCGGGGGGTCCACCTAGGGGAGTTGGAAAACCCTGATTCCAAACCAATGGTGCACATGGGCTCCAGTATCCTGATGGAACGAATGGCGGAAGAACCTGTCATTGGTCACCGGCTACCATGGGACTGCATCTCCTCACGATGCTCCACTGCCTTGTGGATCAGACCTTTAGGTCAAAGGCTCCGGGAGTGGCCCCCTAAGAAAACCACCTGCTTCGGTTTGGGCACCCGGGCAGTATCACAGCCCACACACAAATGAATGAAATGATGAACTCTATTGACGATACTATTCCTGCTCATATTAGAAGCAAGACAATTTACATTATTATTATTATTATTATTACTTACCATATCGCTAATTCACCCCCTTTCATCCCCAATTTGTGTAACCTTACTTTTCAACTTATGCAGCAGCTCGCTCTTGGTGGAAAATCTGTCCTATCTAAACGATCTCCAGTCACTGTCTGGTTGAAAGTGAATGCTTCCACCGATTATGAATACTGAAGCAGTCTTTCTGAAACCACGTACGCCGTTCAAACTGGCTTCCTTCAACGTTCGCACACTAATGCAGATCAGACAACAGATAGGGCTGGCTATGTCTTTGGAAGGTCTTAATGTTGATGTTTGTTGTCTATCCGAGACCCGTATTCAAGACTCTAGTGAAGTACTACAAATCCGCTCTCCATCTGTCGCCTCGAAAAGCTTGTTCCACGTGCGCTTATCCGGGGACCCTGTGGCATCTTCGTCTGGTCTTGCTGGCGTTGGTGTCGCACTAAGCGCTAGAGCTGAGGCAGCACTAATCGATTGGATCCCCATTAACAGTCGGTTATGTGCTGTTAGATTAGAAAGTTCCATCAAAGTGAGAAGAAATCGGCGTGAGAAACGGTGTCTTTTCGTCATCTCCGCCTATGCCTCGACAGATTGCAGCCCGGATGCAATCAAGGATGAGTTTTACCATCAGTTAACAGTTCTTCTCCAGAAAGCGCGTTCGACAGATATTGTAGTACTAGCCGGAGACTTGAATGCACAGGTCGGGCGTCTAGGCACAGAAGAGAGTCGTTTAGGTGGCCGATGGGGACTTGTTGGTCGCAGGACAGATAACGGGGACCGTTTGCTGCAACTGTGCACAGACCACAACCTGTTTCTGGCCAGCACTAACTTCCGGCACAGTCATCGCCGGTGTGCTACCTGGCGTCCTCCCTCTGCATCCCAAGCCTGGACTCAGATTGATCACATCGCGATCAGCTACCGCTGGCGTGGTTGTGTACAAGACTGCCGCTCCTTTTGGAGTACCTATCTGGAGTCTGATCATGCCCTGGTCTGCACCAATCTCACCTTACTTTTCAGTGGCCGAAGGATTGACCACCACCAACGGATTGATATTAGTAAACTGGCTGCAACTTCTGTTGCAAGTAAGTATCGAGCGGAGCTAGCCTCTAGGCTAGCTACCACCCCACCGAAAAGTATAGATGAGCATTGGTTGCATCTTCACGACGCCATGAAAATGGCGAGTAAAGCCGCTTGCGGCTTCGCGAAACGTCCCGCTTACAAGCACTGGGTTTCCTCTGGCTCCTTACAACTGATCGAAGCCCGTCGGTCTACTCCGGGTGACCGTGAGTTTGACCACAAACGAAGGCTGTTACGTAGTCAAATCGGGCAAAGCTTGCGTAAGGACCGGGAAGCCTGGTGGTCGGAGCGTGCTAATGAGATGGAAGCAGCAGCTGCATCTGGTAACTGCCGGAAGCTCTTCCAACTCATCCGAGCCACTGGCAGCAAGAAGTCTGGTGTGAGTGAAACAATCTACGAGGATGACGGGATGCCAATCACTAACATCTCTCGACGTCTTGGACGATGGGCGGAATTTTTCGAAAGGCAGTTCAACTGGCCTGCTGCTCCGGCAACATCAACCAGTTTGTCCTGCCCCCCATGGCCGGTGACGACTGATCCACCAAACGAGGCGGAAGTTCGCAAGGAACTCCAACTCTTGAAACGTTACAAATCACCGGGCCCAGATGACTTACCTCCGGCTCTTTTTAAAGATGGTGGTGACTTTCTGACTAAGGAATTGACTGTGTTGTTTGGAAAGGTTTGGGAGCAAGAAAGTGTTCCAACATCATGGAATGAGTCAATAGTCGTCCCTATCTTTAAAAAGGGTTCACGTTGTTCCTGCAATAACTATCGGGGGATAAGTCTACTTCCGATTGCGTCCAAACTATTGGCTTCTATCATTCTTCGTAGGTTGTTTAAAACCCGAGAACGATTGACTCGCGAGGAGCAGGCTGGTTTTCGTTCTGGTCGAGGATGCATTGATCACATCTTCACCCTTCGCCAAATGTTAGAACACCGTCATACTTATCGCAGGCCAACAATCGTAGTGTTTCTTGATATCAGGGCGGCCTTCGATTCGTTGGACAGGACTGTTCTCTGGGATTGTCTATTGAAGAAGGGTGTGCCTGAGAAGTTCATTAACATCTTAAAAACCCTGTACACGAACACCTCAGGCAGAGTGAGGGCACACAACCACCTTTCTCCCTTGTTCCATTCGAGCAGTGGGGTTAGGCAGGGTTGCCCGATCTCACCATTCCTCTTCAACTTTGCCATCGACGACATCCTGGGAACAGCTCTGATGGATGTAAGTAATGGCGGTGTGGATATGTTGCCTGGAGAACGACTTCTCGACCTCGAGTATGCGGATGATATTGTCTTACTGTGCGATAATGCCCAAGGCATGCAATCCGCACTTAATCAGTTGGCAATCAGTGTCCGCAGGTACGGCATGTGCTTTGCACCCTCCAAGTGCAAGGTACTCTTACAAGACTGACAGGATTCTCATCCTGTACTCACCCTAGATGGTGAGCAGATTGAAGTAGTTGAGAAGTTCGTGTATCTAGGTAGCTACATAAATGCTGGCGGTGGCATGAGTGATGAGATTGATGCACGTATAATGAAAGCCAGAGCGGCTTATGCCAATCTGGGTCATCTTTGGCGCCTTCGTGATGTTAGTCTGGCTGTAAAAGGTCGGATCTACAACGCGTCGGTGAGAGCAGTTTTGCTCTATGCTTGTGAAACCTGGCCTCTCCGAGTTGAGGATGTTAGACTACTCTCTGTGTTCGATCATCGTTGTCTTCGAAGGATTGCTGACATACAGTGGCAACGCCATGTTAGTAATGCAGAGGTTCGGCATCGTGTGTTCGGGCGCAGAGACGATAATTCAATTGGTGTCACCATCTTGAAACACCGACTTCGGTGGCTTGGACATGTTTTACGAATGTCGTCCCAGAGACTTCCACATCGTGCATTATTTGCCGACCCTGGGACTGGTTGGAAAAAGCGGAGAGGAGGTCAGTGTATGACATGGTGTCGTGGCATGAAAGAGAGCTGCAAAGGGCTAGCTTCCGTTGGTCCTTCACGACTCCCTGGTTGGGGTCCGAGAGATGGTGCAACACAGTGGCTAGAGACGTTATCAGATATGGCTCAGAATAGAAGCCAGTGGCGATCCTGCTGCAACCTTCTTTTACTTTCTACATAAAGAATGGTTCTAACTTTCCTAACTGAAAGAGTCTTCTGGTTGTACATTTCAGTCCGCCTTATCTTTTCATCCCTTCTCTTCCTACTTTCATTATTTTGTGTGGCGCATATGTACCTGGTGCCCTTTTGTACCAATATATATGTGTTTAAATAAATAAATAAAATAAAAACTATGAAAATACTAAATCTCCACAAAAAACCCCTTCTAATTAGTATCACTTTTATCTCAAGATCTACATTTTTTGCTCAATAAACAAACATTTATGTTTACCGACTGAAGTTATGCATTATGAGATAAATAAAGCATATTTTACACCACTTTTAATGGTAAAATCTTCAATCGATGTTCAATTTTTGCTCCAGCGCTTAACCTGTAGACCACTGAGCTGGCCGGCATCCAACGGTGTTAACTTCTTTCTTCAACCGACCCACGAAATTGAGCGACACATCTACCATTGTCTTCAGTGAGTTACACTCTCACAATAGACCCGGTTAAACTCCACTGGTTAGTGCTTCTCACTAGAACTCCAGGAAATACCTCTTGACGCCAGTCACTAGTTGAGATCTCAACTATTGAAATTATTATAATATCCACAAATCTCTTCTGATATTATATGCATGAATCACAAAGTATTTTAGTTTTAAATAGGTCAGTTAATTTATTCCCTTATTTTATTTCGTTGGATGACAGCTCAGTGGTCTGTCGGTTAAGTGCTCTCGCGCGAGACTGGTAGGTCCTAAGTTCGAATCTCGTGAGGCGGGATCGTGGGTGTACATTACCACTGAGGAGTGCCATAATAGGATGAAACGGCCGTCTTGTGCTTCCAGGTTTTCCACGGTGATCTAGCTTCAACTGACTCATGATTTCAAGTATATAAACTAGTTGAAGTACATAAAATATTCTATTCAATCTAGTTAGATATGAATCATGTACATAATGTATCAAAAGCAAACAAGTAAACAGATACAATATAGACAAAGTACTCATAAACATCTTTATATTATATATGAAAGAAATACAATTTGTTACAGTTACAGAAATGACACATGAAAATAGACTTAAATAGAAAATCATCATAAACCAAATTTAATTATGATTAGAATTGACACATAGTGTTAACAACATCATTAAATAGATGTGTATAGTCATGGTGATATAACAACATGAGTGACTACTAAAAAAAAATCTTTTTTTGTTTTTTTTGAATAGTGTGTTGCTAAGTTAGTAGTTAGTGTCTTCTTTTTTGTGCGTTTGGTACTTCATATAGAATCAATGGATTCACCTGTAGTTCAAATTATTCTTTTATTTGATTAAATGAGTCAATTCACTTTAGTGCTAACTTATTACTTGAAAGGAATTTTTAGGTGTCTAGATTTGTATCTTTTTTAAAAATGGCATTTGATATAGATTAGTTTGTGATACAATCAATAGATTGATAGTTTAATGACATAATTAATAAGTTAATTTTATGCTTATCAGAAGGGCTTTTGTGGAGATTTCAGTAATTCGGCGTTGGAGGCATGAGGCAACTGAAGCTGGTCCACCAACGGCAACCAGCAGGCACCAGACGGCCGTCTCGTCAGATCGTGAAACTCGTCAGTGGCAGTGCGCATCCACGATCTCGATTCGCGAGATTCAAACCTAGGACCTACCAGTCTCGCACCAGAGCACTCGTAGATGCGCACTGCTCAGGAGTCCCACAATAGAACGAAACGGCTGTCCAGTGCTTCCAGGTTTTCCTTGGTGGTCTAGCTTCAATTGACTCATGCCTTCAACTATAATTTTATTGTTTGTTTGAATCTTCTCATTAATGTTTAGGACTACAATTGATCTGTTTCTTATTGGCATATGTATGCCCTGCACAGATTGCCTCGATATTGCTTTAAGTTACGAGGATTATATGCAGAGAAGGATAGTGACTAGCAGTGGAATCCATGACACACGTTTTGTCCTAGTGGCTAGTGGTTATTAAGATTCAGTAGCTAAGTGGATAACTCAAAGGTGTTTTTGGAGCAAACAGTACTGGGTTACAGTTCCGGAGTGAACACTGACTCCAGGATGTAGGTACATTCAGCTGACGAGTTCCGAATAAGACTAAACATGTGTCCTGGATTCAAATGCTAGCCACCATTCATCTTTATTGATAATAATTAATTAGTTTTCAACTCCATCGAGTTTTCTAGTTTAAGAATTCTATTTTTCATCGTTTACATCAATTTTTATGTGGATAGTATTATAACATTTTCATGTTCACTTGAGTTTGTTACGAGACTATGATTTATGGTATAACCGATGAAATTAATGATAGCAAGTCTTGGATTTCGATCTGAAGTTCATTTATTCATATGGCTAAATAGCTTTTTGATATTATAGCTATTATTAGTTCATGATGAAAAACCTAAATATCAAAATTTCTTCTTAATTCTAATTATTTACATCAATCTATAACTCTCTATTGACCCTACTATGTAGTTGAATCTTCTCAAGGTTACCTAGGCATCTCTCAAAAGGTCTTCCATAAATTATAGTCCCACTCAGTTTGCCTATATCTTTATATTAGTATTCCTATCCCCCTTTGAACATATATGAATGGTCCTGTATTACAGCTCACACGTATACTCTGCTTACTAGCTCAAATGTTAGTTGCGAAAAGCGCATGATGACTTTTTCTCATGCTTCTCAATTCCTACTCATTCATCCATATTCGTATCCGCTTTGTATACTCGGTGGTCATTTGATCTGTGCAATGTGAAATTAAGCTGTAGTGACTGTTGTGTATTGTCTTCTGAAACGTATGCACTGTTGAGGAGTTATCATAACAACGATTATTAGAACAAGGGGAAATATCTCGAAGATATTCCTTTACAATATCACTTAAATAGTGAAGCTAAGTTTGGAAATAAAGTTGTAACTGTAACGGTTTTAAATACTTTTGCGAGTCTAAGGCTTCCATCTTCGTTTCTATGTAAGTGTAATGAAACAAATCCGTCATTCATAAGCAACTTAGAAATTGGTACGCATGTCCATCGGTTCAAATTCCTATACCATATCAGCACAGCAAGTGTAAATTATTACAACAAATTCTGTGATAATAGAAGTAGTAACAGTACTAGCATTTGTGGATTACGTACAGAGGATATTGTCTGAGAAGAAAGAATGCATAAAGGATTCAAGATCTAAAGGCAGCTAAAGAGTCAATGTGTCTATTCCATTGCGAGTGACGCTAATCCATGTCATTCAATATTCTCAACCAATTAACCATTAAACCAACGCTATCAAATAGGACCTAGTTTGCAATTTCAAAAAGACTTCATTTTTAAAACTCATATTCAGTAGTACATATGTTGAATTCGCCATAGAGGCAGCATTAGAAATCAGGGCGTACTGGATAGTTGTTTCCGTCGGGAGTTCACAAATGTCCTGCAACAAAGTCTAGAAGAACCAAGAAACGACTAGAAACATTTTATCCAATTAGCGTTGAATAGAAGCGCCTCAGAAACGTTTTGATTGGATGACTACTTATGTTCTTACTATATTTAGTATAGTTCCGGAAGTTTCTAAAAGAATCGATATTTTGGATATTCTCAATTTGAAATATTGAAAGAAACGCAATTTAGTAATACATGTTTTCTCCTATAACTGTCAATAAGCATACCCATTTTTGTACACTGATCGATATTAAAGTAAATAATTCGCTCCTATCTCACACCCTTCCTCTATTATGTAAGTTCATATGTAGAAGTAGTTCAAAGATATAGAAAGCTACTTAAAAGTTAATAACAAGCATCCATGTAGAACACTTTACAGTTTCATTTCAGTTTGAAACTAATCATCATTTCTTATTAACGAATTCATCAAAGGATCGTACTCAACATCTTCAGTTCTCATAGTGAACATCTACCTATTCAAACCACTAGGTTAGGATCCAATAGTACAATCAACTGTGATTTTTCACCATGGATTATCTAATGAACACTATCCCACACATGATATATTGAAACCCCGTAGACATAACTTCTCACTAGCCATTCAAGAACATCTATTTATATGTCTGATGTTTTCTTCTCTTTCAGCCTTGTCCACTGTGACTGGTATATCTTTCACGTATTTCCACTTGTCAGCTCTAATACTTCTCCTCATTCTCTTATTGGCTTCTGTATATTCTATACTCTTTTTCAACTGTCATTAATTACAGTCTTCTTATGGCTCCTTTCTCCAATCCTGACTCTGGATTTCGATAGAGATCCATTCTTGATGATATTACTTCTTGTGGTAAATTATGAATTCCGACTAATTTACCCTTACCTTTCCTTTACTCAACAGATGATAAATTTTCATAATGAATGTTACAATATTTGTTAGGTCCTGGGTTCGAACCTCGCGGGTGCGGGATCGTGGGTGCGCACTGCTGAGGAGTCCCATAATAGGACGAAACAGCCGTCCAGTGCTTCCAGGTTTTCGATGGTGGTCTAGCTTCAATTGACTCATGATTTCAACTATGAAAATACTGAAATCTCCACAAATCCCCTTCTGATTTGTTTCTTTGTTTGGTTGTTTGTTTGCTTCGCGATTAGTACATGTCTTCATTCTAGTTTTAAGATGATGAAAAATGTGATTTCACTGTTTCTAACAAATATTGATTTGTGTGTGTGTGTGGTGTAAGTTGTTTCATGCAATGTTAATAATGTGTAAATATTGACAACCAACAAAAAAAACAAACAAACAAATAACAAAACATATCGGAAGATAAACATTCGGTTTTCATTTCTGTTTTGTACTTTTTAAAAAAAAGTTAGTTAATAGTAATTGTAGATATTAGTTTGAGATGATTTTTATTATCATAGATTGAAACTTTTAGAAAATGCCTTGGTAAGGCCGAGAGTGAGGAGAGTCCACTCTCACTCTTGAAATGCTCTCATATGGCCACGCGTATATAGCCTCTAACAGGGAAGTCCTACTCACGGCCTTCTCATGGCATTATTGTTGTTTACGAAATTGAGAGGACGAAAAGCGAATGTCCGACGCTATAACCGGGTTGGTGGATATGAAGGACCCGCCTAGGGGAGTTGGAAAACCCTCATTCAAAACCAAGGGTGCACATTACTTCCAGTATCCTGAGGGAAAAAATGGCGTATGAATCAATCGTTGGTCACCAGCTACCATGGGACTTCATCTCCTCATGATGCTCCACTGCGTTGTGGATCAGATCTTCAAGTCAAAGGCTCCGGGTGTGGTCCCCTAAGAAAACCAGCTGTTTCAGTTTGGGCACCTGAGCAGTATCATAGCCCTCACACAAATCAAATGAGATTAGTGTGGCGCATATATATCTGGTGCTTCGTTGTACCAATATTTATGTGTTTAAATAAATAAAAGATAGATGACAGTTCTTAGTATGAGAATTTCACAACAATGTACATATCTACAACTTTTATAGGGTTGAAATTCATCACCCTCATAGACTGCGATTGTTTCTTACCTATTAAACCACTTAGATAAATTTCAGTTGTCTACATTGATAACATTGACTGACTTGGATATTTTAAATACGGATAAAATATTGATACTTACTTGTTTTATCTTTAAAACGATTGAACCTTCTCAGTAAAGATATCTTGATAAAAGGTCGTGAATTTTACTTCTACATTAGTCGATAGTGGGGATATAAACTCCTGTTGATTACCTATTGTGAATATGATTATGGATAGAAACTTGAAATTTTTCAAACAACTAAGAAGTGCTATTTTTTCGGATGTAAACCATATACTCCATTCGGACCCATCAAATCCTAAAATTTAGGTCTCGCGCGTAGACTCTTAACCTTTAGACCACTGAGTCGACATCCGATGATATAAATATCTAGCTTCAACCAGATCGCATTGTGACAATCTTTCGTTATCTACGGTTAATATAACTATCTCATACGTGACAAGTTCGAGCTCCATTAACTACAGCTTCTCATTAAAACAAAGGAATTTCCTCTCAAAGTTAGTCATTAGTGAACAAATAGTCGTACGTAGTATAGGACATTTTGCGGGAGTTGTTGAACTTCCAAAGTATACATGAATGACTGACTTCAATTAGACAAGGATTGAAAACTGAAGATTAAGAGGAACTGTAGTGAACGAGAACACAAGTGGGCACAACCAAATTTATTTGAACACAAAATTACAGAATATCTTAGTAAAATCTGAGAACCATGCAGCAAACACTCCATTTGTAAAATATCAATCAATGGTGTCATACTTGATTGTCTCTTCGTTTCCTCACCAATCATTCGCTGTCCTCGTTCTTTTTTCTTCGATCTTTATAACCTTCTGCCACCACTTTCGATTGACTATACATACTATTTATGTCTGTCGAGATCAGTAGCGCAAACCACAGAACCTGTTAAATTAATGGACGTTGAGAATTCTGTATTGTATATAGTTGAAATCATGAGTCAATTGAAGCTAGACTACCATAGAAAACCTGGAAGCACTGGACGGCCGTTTCATCCTACTTCGAGACTCTTCAGAGGTGCGCATCCACGGTCTCGCCTCACGAGATTCGAACCCAGGACCTACCAGTCTCGAACCAGAGCACTATAAAATATATAATATTAAGATTATCATTGTTTATATGGGTATGTCAACTCAGAAATAGTTTTCAATACATGAAGATGAAAAGCTATCGAGATCAACTTTGTTTACGATGATTGTTTGGCTATAATATTAACCTGTAACACTTAAAACATGTGCACTTTATTTAATTGTTTCAACTTAAGAGTTTAAAGTGTACTTGAGCAAGTTTTTTATTTCATTGTTTTGAAACGATAGTTTAAGGGTTGAGACAGTAAACTTTTAATCATTAAATAACAGATTTGAACAGTAATTAGGTAGAGTCACCAGACTTAACACATATAACAATCCATAATGTAAACTGTGCAATTCAATAGTCTTTAAAACCTCTTTAAACTTAGCGTTAATCATGTACACACTGGTGACTAATTTTAAGAAGCGATTCCCGATATTCTAGAGGATACGATAACACGAATTAGAAATAAAAAAGAACACTGGGTTCCAACTCAATGGTCTACAAGGTGTGAAATTCCAGTTTTCAATCTCCTATAAAATCATGGATGAACACTTCGAAAGAATTGAATACTGAGACGGAACAAATATCTGACATTCCTTTGCGGTTCGGCAAAGCAAGAACAGCATATTTACAACTGAAGAACATCCGGAACTTGAAATAATTGTCAACCAACACCAAGATCGGAATTTTCAATACAAATGTCAAGACAGTTCTACTGTATGAGGCGGAGACGTGGAGAACTAAGAAAGCCATCATCCAGAAGATAAAGGTGTTTATTAACAGTTCTCTACGCAAAATACTTCGGATCCGTTGGCCAGATACTATCAGCAACAAGCTTCTGTGGGAGACAACAAACCAGGTTCCAGTGGAGGAAAAAATCAGGAAGAAGCACTGGAAGTGGATTGGGCACACTTTGAAGAAATCACCCAACTGCGTCACAAGACAAGCTCTCACATGGAATCCTGAAGGCCAAAGAAGTAGAGGAAGACTAAAGAACACATTACGCCGAGAAATGGATACAGACATGAGAAGAATGAACAAAAACTAGATAGAACTATAAAGGAAGGCTCAGGACAGAGTGGGCTGGAGAATGCTGGTCAGCATCCTATGCTCTATTGAGAGTAACAGGCGTAAGTAAGTAAGTAAGTAAGTAAGTAAGTAAGTAAGTGAGTAAGTAAGTGAGTAAGTAAGTGAGTGAGTAAGTGAGTAAGTAAGTGAGTAAGTAGGTAAGTAAGTGAGTAAGTAAGTAAGTAGGTAAGTAAGTAAGTAAGGGTACCAACTCAATGGTCTACGAGGTGTGAAGGTCCAGTGTTCAATCTCCTATGCAATCGTGGTTGAACACTTCGGAAGAGTTGAATACTAAGACGGAACAAATATCTGACATTCCCTAGCTTTCAATTGTTATCTAACTAAGATCAGTTTATGGTATAATCTATGAAATTTAATAATAATTAAAAAAAAACAGCGATTGACATGGTTACTTTATTTTACTCTTGAATTATTGATTGATACTTTTACTTTATGTTATGTCTTATCATTTGAACTTCAAATATTCAAGTTAATTGATTAAATTCTATTATGTAATTTAACTTCATATTGTTACTATCATCTTGAAGCATTAGAATTAATATAATAACAGTATTATATATAAATCGATTAAGGATTACCTCTTGTTAGTTGTTTTTATAACCTAGAAACAATTATATTAATGAATATAAATAGAAAAACACATCTGTATATAGTAAGCAAAGATGAATAGTGGCTAGCAGTGGAATCCAGAACGCACGCCACTTCGTCCTATTTGGGACTCGTCTACTGGATGTACCTGCAACTCAGAGTTGATGTTCACTCTGAGACTCAAACCCAATACCTTTCTCTTCAAACTCCATCGCCTTATCCACAATATCGAAGCAATACGCACAGTATGCACATATGCCAATAAGAGACTGACCAGTTTCAGTCCTAAAACTTCAATGAGAAGATTCAAACAAACAATACTAAGTTAATTCAAACTTCACCATATTGCACAAGCAAGTGGCTATCAGGACTCTGTAGCTGAGTGGATAACGTGATGGAGTTTGAAGCAAAAGGTACTGGGTTTGAGTCTCAGAGTGAACATCAAC